>NW_028151674.1:26801-73801 GCF_964638095.1 Poromitra crassiceps | reverse complement strand
TACTTCTCCTATAGGCTCAGAGTACATCCCTCCACACCTGTACCAAGTTTGGTTAGCATCGGACGATCTTTGTGAAATAGGCCCCACCCACAGAAAGTTGGAAGTGGATTATATCGCAACGGTGCGTTTTTTTCAAAAACTTCCAAATCAGTGTTGTGCAGGACAGTCCCCACATGATGTGTGCGTTGGTTTGGTGAAGATTGGACAAAATTTCAAGGAGAAATGGCAAAAAAACGGTTTTGGACAAAATGCAAAATGGCGGAAAATCTAGTCAGACGGAAATGGGCGTGGCCTAGTTGAGTAGATGCGGGAGGACCCAAGGAATCCAGGGAAAAAAGAATTTTGATGATAGACCCTACGGTTCAAAAGTTATGGACCAAAAGGTAAGGAGGGCTGTTATAGCGCCACCATATGGTCAATTGGTGCAATTTTTTCGGGGATAGTAAAAGACCCCTCAGTGCACCTCCCTACCAAGTTTCGTAGCTCTAGCTGTTATGGTTTCTGAATTACACCTAATTTACTGCAAGATTTTGCAAGATTTTTCCAAACCCCATGCAAGTCAATGGGGAAAAAAATGGCGCTTAATGGCGAATTGCGGCCAAACCGCTTTCACAAACCCTTAGCAAAGTCATAGCACACCTGTCCTCAATAAGCCGGTCATTTTGAGGTCTGGCATGTCTATGTAGTGCAAAAATTGGGAGAGTTATTACGCGGCAAACTTTTTTGGCAGATATAAGAATAATATTAAGTATGTGGGACTTCAAGATTGTGCCTTGCTTGTCAGCAAGCACAATAATTATTGCTTTTATCTCGGAAACGGAAGGTGCAATCGTGATTCCGCCCACCAATAGCGTACTTTTTCACCCCGATTCCAACGCCGCCATCCGTGAGTCTCTACGAGTAACGGTTGCAGAGATACGTTGCTGTAGCGCCCCCCATAGGCAAACAATAGCGCCCCCTACACGCCAAATGACACTATCTCTTCTGAAATCAACTCAGAAGTGTCAAGTGTCATACAAGAAGGAAGGCTGGCCAAAATGACAATGAATCAGCACTTCCTGCCGCCCTTCAAAATAAAACAATTTAGAAGGGACAGGCACTGAATGCTGCTATAGCGCCCCCTAAAGGCTAAATGACAAAATACTTCTCCTATAGGCTCAGAGTACATCCCTCCACACCTGTACCAAGTTTGGTTAGCATCGGACGATCTTTGTGAAATAGGCCCCACCCACAGAAAGTTGGAAGTGGATTATATCGCAACGGTGCGTTTTTTTTTTTAAACTTCCAAATCAGTGTTGTGCAGGACAGTCCCCACATGATGTGTGCGTTGGTTTGGTGAAGATTGGACAAAATTTCAAGGAGAAATGGCAAAAAAACGGTTTTGGACAAAATGCAAAATGGCGGAAAATCTAGTCAGACGGAAATGGGCGTGGCCTAGTTGAGTAGATGCGGGAGGACCCAAGGAATCCAGGGAAAAAAGAATTTTGATGATAGACCCTACGGTTCAAAAGTTATGGACCAAAAGGTAAGGAGGGCTGTTATAGCGCCACCATATAGTCAATTGGTGCAATTTTTTCTGGGATAGTAAAAGACCCCTCAGTGCACCTCCCTACCAAGTTTCGTAGCTCTAGCTGTTATGGTTTCTGAATTACACCTAATTTACTGCAAGATTTTGCAAGATTTTTCCAAACCCCATGCAAGTCAATGGGGGAAAAAATGGCGCTTAATGGCGAATTGCGGCCAAACCGCTTTCACAAACCCTTAGCAAAGTCATAGCACACCTGTCCTCAATAAGCCGGTCATTTTGAGGTCTGGCATGTCTATGTAGTGCAAAAATTGGGAGAGTTATTACGCGGCAAACTTTTTTGGCAGATATAAGAATAATATTAAGTATGTGGGACTTCAAGATTGTGCCTTGCTTGTCAGCAAGCACAATAATTATTGCTTTTATCTCGGAAACGGAAGATGCAATCGTGATTCCGCCCATCACTAGCGTACTTTTTCACCCCGATTCCAACGCCGCCATCCGCGAGTCTCTACGAGTTACGGTTGCAGAGATACGTTGCTGTAGCGCCCCCCATAGGCAAACAATAGCGCCCCCTACACGCCAAATGACACTATCTCTTCTGAAATCAACTCAGAAGTGTCAAGTGTCATACAAGAAGGAAGGCTGGCCAAAATGACAATGAATCAGCACTTCCTGCCGCCCTTCAAAATAAAACAATTTAGAAGGGACAGGCACTGATTGCTGCTATAGCGCCCCCTAAAGGCTAAATGACAAAATACTTCTCCTATAGGCTCAGAGTACATCCCTCCACACCTGTACCAAGTTTGGTTAGCATCGGACGATCTTTGTGAAATAGGCCCCACCCACAGAAAGTTGGAAGTGGATTATATCGCAACGGTGCGTTTTTTTTTTTTAACTTCCAAATCAGTGTTGTGCAGGACAGTCCCCACATGATGTGTGCGTTGGTTTGGTGAAGATTGGACAAAATTTCAAGGAGAAATGGCAAAAAAACGGTTTTGGACAAAATGCAAAATGGCGGAAAATCTAGTCGGACGGAAATGGGCGTGGCCTAGTTGAGTAGATGCGGGAGGACCCAAGGAATCCAGGGAAAAAATTATAAAAAAAATAATATTAAGTATGTGGGACTTCAAGATTGTGCCTTGCTTGTCAGCAAGCACAATAATAAGACTTCTGCCTATAGTGCAACTTGAGAAAAGGCAAAAACACAAGCAGTGCAATCAGAATGGATTGGCTTACAGCTGAGCTGCCTTATAAACTTCAAAACTCACAAATCCACACAATATAGGGCCTAGGCATGGGTCGGTTTGAACATTTTGAAACCGGTTCGATATTCCCCCAAAAAACGTATCAAAGCGGCTGCAGTTGGTGGCGATAATGCACCTCTAAGCTGGTATGCTGCCAACCAGCACGAACACTGAATACAAATAAGCAGAACCTTTTAACTGTAACAACACTGTTTTTATTTCTCATAACTATTCAGCTTAACTTTTCTTCAAACATCAACATAATAAACAAAATAAGACTTTTGCCTACTAGTGCAACTTGAGAAGAGGCTAATACGAACAATAGTGCAATCAGAATGGACTGGCAATTTTTTTTTTTTTTTTAGGTTTTTTCGGTTTGCACGTGATCAAACCGGTTTGGGCTCGTACACCGAACCGAACCGGTAAAACCGGAAATCGACCCATGCCTAGTGGGTGGCTTAGTCTAAAGGGGGCTTATGGGGTCCCCATGCCTTATGTTGGTTATTTACGACTGGATGTTGAGATTAATGGAACAGTGCACCCGCAATGTGGTATTTTGGTTGTAAAAGACCCCTCAGATCCCGTCACTAAAATGAAAAGACAACAAGTCCCGGGCATAGTGGGCATGAACATAATAAAGAAATGTAAATTGTATGCATCTTTCCCACCTGGTCTTCCTTGTGAACCTCCTCAATCGGGTCCCATTAAGGGTTTTGCAAAAGTTTTATCATCCGCTCCAGTGGTAGTGCCTGCAGGGTCCATTTCTTTTATTCCTGTGTCAGGGCTTCAGCATCAAAATCCTGCCTGTCGGTCAGTGCTAGTGGAGGCACTGGAGATAGATGAGGGGGTGCTTCCAGGTAGTTTGTGGGTTGCTCCAGCATGTGTCAAGATGGAGGGCGGACAGATAATGGTCCCGGTGGTTAATGTTGGTAATATTGACACATGTTTGAGCCCCCACACACGCATTGCACGGTTAACACTGGCCGAAGTAGTGGCTGGGCAAAAAAATTTGCCCCGATTTTTTTTATCCAGAATGCAACTCGGGCAAGTTATCAGATATCTGCACTGATTGCAAAGGGTGGACAAGCTTTTTCATGTGGTGACTTTGTGAAACAGTGTCTGAATGTGGCTGCGGATATACTGTGTTCACTCCTGAGATTGCATCCCTGCAAATTGTCATGGCAAATTGTTTACAAAAGATGGACATTAAAGCTCAAGTACCTTGAGGATTTTTCAAGTTGTGAATTAAGTCAAATGTCTCTCTTGATTACAAAGGTGGAAAATACAACTGTTTTTAACTGGGTGTTTACTGATTAAATGTTTAAGCTCCCCACAAATGCAGATGTTTTTTTAAATATATATAACCAATTGCAAATTATTACAATTACCAAACAGATAAAAAGTAGATTATCATATTGAAATATATTATATTATATAAAATAATATTAAATGTGTTTTTCCTTGGATTTTGGCACAAGGGATAGTAACATCTTGTCCTGTGTATTAATTAATTATATTGAAATGTTATTTTAGATTTAGAATGTTAATTTTCTATAAAACACAATGCATTTTAATGTAATTCCACAACGTTTATTTTTGGCCCTCGGCCCTCCACCCAGATTGAGTTTTGGCCCTTCATGGGAAAGAATTTGGGCACCCCTGAGCTAGAGTCTCTTCGCAGGCCGCCTGCGAAGTGAGCTCAGGGGCCCATAAGCTAGAGTCTCAGCTGCGAAGTGAGCTCAGGGGGCCCATAAGCTAGAGTTTCAGCTGCGAAGTGAGCTCAGGGGGCCCATAAGCTAGAGTCTCAGCTGCGAAGTGAGCTCAGGGGCCCCATCAGTTAGAGTCTCTTCGCAGGCCGCCTGTGGCGGCCTGCGAAGAGACTCTAGCTCATGGGCCCCCTGAGCTCGCGGGCCCCTGGGACTGGGCCCGGTATGCCCGTTCAGTAATACAGCCCTGGAGGCGGCAGTAGACGACACATTTTCAAATTCTAACATATTTCCTTTTGAACTCCAGTGCCCCCACTTGACAGAGCAGCAGTTAGTCCAGGTAAGGGACATTTTAAGTCAAAATCAAGATGTTTTTTCTTTCAGTGATGGCGACTTAATAGGCTGTACTAACATCATTCAGCATGAGATTCCGCTATCTGATGACATTCCGGTAAAACAGCGATATCGTAGGCTGCCACCTAGTCAGTATGAGGAGGTAAAGGCCCATATTAGGCAGCTTTTACAACAGGGCATCATCAAGGAGAGCTGCAGCCCCTATTCCTCACCCCTGGTCATCGTGAGGAAGAAGGATGGGACGCTGAGACTCTGTGTGGACTATTGCCAGCTGAACATGAAGACGAGGAAGGATGCCTATCCAATACCTAGGATCGAGGAGTCGCTGGATGTCTTAAGCGGGGCCCAGTGGTTCTCTACTCTTGATTTGGCGAGCGGGTACAACCAGGTCTCTGTGGCAGAGAAAGATCGACAGAAGACTGCTTTCTGTACACCATTTGGCCAGTACGAATTTAATCGCATGCCGTTTGGCCTATGCAATGCCCCAGGAACTTTCCAGCGTCTGATGGAGAGGATTCTGGGAGATGAACATTTCCAGTCTCTGCTGCTGTATTTGGACGATGTGGTGGTTTTCTCATCGTCCTTTGAACAGCATCTGTTTCGCCTTCAGATGGTGCTTGCTCGCTTTCGAGAGAGTGGGTTGAAGGTGAAATGGAGTAAATGTGCACTCTTTCAGCGGGAGGTCTTTTACTTGGGCCATGTCATTTCATCTGAGGGGGTTGCCACTAGGGGTGGGATTCACCAGATGCCCACGATACGATACTGAAACGATACTTGAGTCACGATACGATAGTATTGCGATACTGCAATATTTTCGATATTGCGATATATCGATATTGCGATATATTGAATATTGCGATATCTCGATATATTGCGATTTCTTATTTTTTCAACTGCAAATGATGTCCCCAAAGGAAAACTTTGTCAACATCTGGTTTATATAAGAACAATTTTTCAGTCTGTACATCTGACTTCAACCATTTTATTGCAGCAACATTGTCAAGTAGACAGACCAACAACTTTCATAAAGTCATGTCATAGTTGCATGCACCTGACAAACTGAACTGTTTGTTACAGTCTACTTACAGTCCACCTTAACTGGATGTGTGTGTGGACTACTGTACTTAGGTAGTTTTTGCAACTTCACTTCACTTACACAAAACATCTTGTGCAGCCCATTCAGTAACTGGGGAATTTGTAAATTACTGTTATGACAAAACTGTTACTGTTAAAACAAAATGAAAATATGCTACCGTTTGTTTACTGCTGGCCTTGGAACTAAAGTTTATAGTAACCCGGTGGCATGGCATGGCCTGCAAAAAAAAAAAAAAAATTTTTTTTTTTTTGCAATATCGATACTTGGCGTCCAAATATCGATACAATATCGTCAGGCAAAATATCGCGATACTGTGGTGTATCGATTTTTCCCCCCACCCCTAGTTGCCACAGATCCAGAGAAAGTGCGTGCGGTGGCAGAGTGGCGGCGCCCCGAGAACTTTGCCGAGCTTGAGTCCTTCATGGGCTTTGCGGGCTATTACAGGAGATTCTTCAAAAATTTCTTACGGATCGCAGCCCCTCTGCATGCCCTTCGCTCATTAACTTCCACTAGGACTGGGAGGGGGAGGTCAAAGTCGGGTGGGACCCCTTTCGGGCAGCTCTGGGGCCCTGAGTGTGAGGCTGCTTTTGAAACTTTAAAAGAACTGCTCATTTCTGCCCCAGTGCTAGCATATTTTATTTTATTTTATTTTATTTTATTTATTCATACACACACAAGAAATTTCACAATACAAATAGCTTCATATACAACAATGATGCAGTGTGTACGAAAGGGTACCCCAAGGAAGCTACTAAAAGCTTATTAGAGGGGGCCCACAAATAAAGCAAGAAATTAATGTCCAGAGGGTAGGGTATTGGTCATATACCCACCAGAACCAAAGACATAACCGGCAGACACAACAGTAAACAAGACAAAACAATAAACAATAACAATCCCAAATATTATATTTATATATATATATTATATTATATATAACACATATATATATATATATATATATACATATATAATATATATATACAACATATATATATATAACATACCATACATATGTGCATTTAACGTTCTATACTTACGATCAAACATAATTTGACAGTAGACATTTTTTTTTACTTTTTCTTGAAAGAGGAGACAGAATATGACATTTTTAATGATACATCAAGCTCATTCCAAATTTGTGGACCTCTACACACAACACTGAAACTAGTACATTTTAGTTTTCGTTTTTTCCCACGGACTAGGTACTTTTCTCTAGTGTCATATGAGTGTGTAGGAAGGTGAATTGGAATGAGTTCACACAGTCTAAGATTTAACTTATGCACAGCCTGGAACATCATACATGCATTCTGAAGATAATTATACTCTGTGAGCCTCAAAAGACCATAGCGGCAGAAAAGTGGACTAGTGGGAGAATTATAGTCTGCCCATGATAAGGCACGAATGACCTTCTTTTGGAGAACCTGTAATTTTTTTAGGTGACTGGGAAATGTGTTGCACCATATGACATTACAGTAGTTAAGGTGTGGCTCAAATAAGGTTTTATATAAGGTAAGAAGTGCAGAATGAGGAAGATAATGTCGTACTTTAAAGAACAAGCCAACATATTTGGATAACCGTTTAGTTAAACCATCAATATGACATTTGAAGTTTAGGAATTCATCTATGAGGACCCCCAGAAATTTAGTGGAGCTAACTCTCGCAATATTCAATCCATTTATTTTAGGACGAACCTGTTCAGCATCATTTTTCTTTTTACTTGAACGAAACACAATGTAGTTTGTTTTATTGATGTTCAGAGAGAGTTTATTACATGCAAACCAAGTGTTTACATTGGCAAGCTCTGCATTTAGGATTCGTTCCAGTTCGTTTGGAATCCTGTGTGACATGAACAGGTTGGTGTTCTATATATATGTATGTTCTATATATATTCACTATATGCGGACTTCTCAAAGCCCTTCTATCTGGAAGTCGATGCTAGCCATCAGGGCCTGGGGGCGGTGTTGTCCCAGGACAGCGAAAAGGGGAGGCGGCCAATCGCATACGTGAGCCGAGGTCTGCGCCCCTCCGAGCGGAACATGCAGAACTACAGTGCGATGAAGTTGGAGCTGTTGGCACTGAAGTGGGCCGTTACAGATAAGCTTCGTGAATACCTGCTCGGGCACAAGTTCGTCATCTATACGGACAATAACCCTTTGAGTCACTTGGCGACGGCCAAACTGGGAGCGATTGAACAGCGATGGGTTTCGGAGCTGGCCAGGTTTGATTTCGAGCTGCGGTACCGCCCTGGGCGGCAGAATGGCAATGCCGACGGCCTGTCCAGACAATACACCCATGCCAGGGGGGCAGCCACAAGACCTAGAGGTGATTCAAACGGTGGAGGAGGTGAGAGCCTCACAGTCCACCGGGGTTGCTCGTGAGCAACCGCCTGCAGTAAACGAACTGAGTGTTTCTTCAAGCTTCCCAGTGTATTCCCGAGACCACTTGGCGGCACAACAACAGTCTGACCCCATTCTTAAATCATTTTTGAAGTATTGGAGGCGTGGTCAGAAACCGACTCGAGGGGAGAGGGCAGCAGAGGGAGAAAGGACTCTGGAGTTGGTGCGCCAGTGGGACAGGATGGTGGAGGAGGGTGACGTACTGTATCGCCAGTTCTCTGACACCAGACGGGGCCAGGTGAAACAGATGCTTGCAGTACTCCTCTATGTCCCGGTGCATGCCAGGCCAATCATGGACATCAGGGGGTGGAGAGGACATTCCAGCTGACAAGGGCCAGATGTTATTAGCCTGGCATGCACCGGGACATAGAGGAGTACTGTAAGCAGTGTGAGCGATGCACTGTCGCTAAGGCTCCTCTGCCCAAGGTGAGCACAGAATGGGGAAGTCTGCTCGCTTCCCACCCCTTGGAGGTCGTGGCTATGGACTTCACTGTGCTCGAACCCTCAAGTGATGGGCGGGAGAACGTACTAGTCCTCACAGATGTTTTCACAAAATTCACTATAGCGGTCCCCACAAGAGATCAGAGGGCAGTGACGGTGGCCAAGGTTCTGGTGAATGGATACAGAGGTACGGTGTGCCAAAGAAGATCCACTCGGATCAGGGGAGGTGCTTCGAGGCGGAGATCATCAAGAACCTCTGCTCGTTGTACAGTATTCGTCAGAGCCGGACGAGCCCCTACCACCCACAGGGAAATGGGCAGTGCGAGCGATTCAATCGTTCACTTCACAACCTGCTTAGGACTCTGCCTCCGGAGAAGAAGAGGAGGTGGGTGGAGCATCTGCCAGAGGTCGTCTTTGCTTACAACACCTCTGAACACTCCAGCACCGGGTACACACCTTACTTCTTGATGTTCGGCCAGTCTCCACACCTGCCAATCGACATCTTGCTTGGAGCAGGCGATGAAGATTTTCCGGGCACAGTGGATGAGTGGGTTCAGGAGCACCAGTCTCGGCTGCAGACTGCTTAACACCATGCCAGGGTTCAAATGGAGCAACAGGCAGAGGCGAGGAAGAAATATCATGTCCCATCCTCGAAAGAAAGTGCTTTACAAGTCGGCCAGCTGGTCTACAGGAGGAATCGCAACCACAAAGGGCGGCACAAGATTCAGGATCTATGGATGCCGGTTCCACACAGAGTCATGGCGCGTCCAGGTCCGCAGGGGCCTGTGTATACCATCGTTCCAGTGGATGGGTCACAACCTCCGAACAATGTGCACCGCTCGGAACTACGGCCCTGTACCACAAACCTGGGAGCTGGAACGAGCAGGGAGCAGTCGGACAAAGCCCAAGTAGACACAAATGACTCGGAGGGTGAGGAAGAGGAGTCTGTGATGGAGGTTCGAGGGAGGGCCCGCCGTGCCCCACAGGTGAACCCACTGCCCTCAGAAGAGACACTAGGCTTGGAGGTGCCCGCGGTTGCCCGGGAGTCGGTTGACGTGGATGGCAGGGGGCCAGAAGAGGAGTTGGGTGACCAGGACCTGAGTGGGGCATCTGGTTCAGAAGCGGATAATCAGGACCCACCCGCAGTACCCCTGCGTAGGTCCAGCAGACAGACAGCAGGTCATCATTCTAACCCCTTTAACCTCCCGCGTCCGGTTGTCCAGGGTGGGGGAATAGGGGCTGTTGCTCAGGTAGTGGCACAGACTAATCACCTATGGGTGGCGGCTCTGAAACACATTTCTGCATGGGCCGGTAGCGTGGAAAGGGGATAGGAGAACCTACATGCGCATTATAGTTGATTGTTTCAAATCATCGGGACGATGAGTTTTACTCAGGGGGGGTGAGTGTAAGGCGCCGCAGGGCGTGTTTTACGGTACGACGTCAGCAGCACGTTCGACGGCGCTACGTCAGCACGTATAGGCTGCGCAGGCAGGAAGTACATATGCTCTTGTCTGCAGCACACACTGTGGCTCGAGAGATGTGCAGCGCACGGTTAACTTCACATAGTGCAGCCTGAGAGATGTGTATTCCCAGTAACTAGTAGCAATAATAACAATACCAATGGCCAAATACTTACCATACTAATGATAATAGCTACTACCCATATTAATACAACAGTGCATCTTTGCACAAAGCTCTCAAGTGTTGTATAACTGGCACAATTGAAGACAGCCTCAAATCTGCTACAGGCTATTTGCAACAAGCAATTATAAATTCCATTCTGAGCTGTGCTCTTATTGTGATGTTAGTTAATGTTTTGTTCAGATGGAGCTAGCCTACTATGGTTCTACTTCAATACCTATATGGTTCAGTAGTATATTGTTCTACTAGAAAAGTCTGACTAACTTTAATGTTTTCGTGTGTGGAAGGCACACACCTGCCATGTGTTTAATCTGTACATGAAGCCATGACTTGAATCCCATGTCAGCAACCTGTCTGGTCTGTTTTATTGTAGCCTACACATTTTAGTCAGATAATTTATGTTTTTATTTGCAGATTGTGTGAATCAACCAGAGGGCAAAGCATAGAGAGGGGTGAATAGAAATGTATATTTTTTGTAAGTTAGAAAATACAGTATATCTAAATTTTAGACTGCCTCAAATCATCGGTATCGTGTCCCACATTGTCCCACACAAACGTACTCTTTGTCCCACATTTGGTTTGCTGGGATCTGGTCACCCTAGATGTAAGTAGCTTTGGTTTGTTTTGTTCATTTTGTTGCGGGTGCACTGTAATGTTGGGTTGTATATTATGTGCCTTGAAGCTACGTGTGTGTGGCATCCCGACACACACGCGCGCACACACACACACCAATGCAGGAGTATTGTTTGATGTATCTTTATTGTGTTTGTGTATTAGGCTACTATCAGATCATTGAGGTGAGGCCCTCAAGGTTTCTCCTGCGGACGTCCCGAGTATTGCAGAAAGGCAATGCCTGGTACGTTCTGGCCACAGTAGGATTATTTGTAAATACTGTGAGGGGAATGCAATGGTGATATTAATGGAGTCTGTTTGCTTGTGTTTTATTGTGTGTGCAGGACTACTGCTATGTCACTGTTTTTAGGACTGTCAATTATTAAACTAGTGTTTTATTGTTGACTTGCCAGCTTCACTGATTACAACCTGTAAAGTAAATAAATTAGATGTGGATGTGAAAAGCAACTACTTGTGTCTTCCTTTACGGCTAACCAGGCCCATAGCCAGGGTTTAAGAAATAGCGAGGTCATTTTAGTGCGCCGTGGGGGGCCCAGGGGGGGCTGTGCCCCCCCAGATAGAAAATTTTGTCCATTTTAAAGTAAAATGCTTCAATCTGGTGCACTTTGAGAGCAAAATGAAGAGGCTAGATCTATAAAGAACTACATACATCATGTTAGATTAATATCCTCTTTACTGTGCTGTTGCCTTAAAATGATACAACAAATAAATGTCTCCCCATATGATATAATTTATATTCTGCATACAGGTCACATGGCAGAATACTGCTCAATTAAATACAATGGCCCATCTACACAAACATCACTTACAGGGGAGTTACTTACCCATTCACTTCAATAGAACTGTCCCCAAAGTCTAGCCCCAATCTAGCCTCAATGCAAAATCTGAATGTTGTGAGTTATCTCTCTTCCTTCTATAGCACACAGAGAGGAAGCAAATTGTTGCATTTCCGATCAACTGTCGCATTAAAACATCAATGACTGATTAATAGATCTGGGGACCGGGGCTATTTTTCAAAAAAAAAAAAACTTTTTTTTTTTTTTCGGTGTGGTCATGACCTCGGTGTGCTCAATGGTAGCTACGGGCCTGCGGGTAACCGCACTGAAAAGTGTTAATGTAGGACGGCAAAGCTCGATTATCTGCTTCAGTGTCACCTCATATAGGAGGCGTGGGAGATCGACTGTGTGTTCGCGACCTAGCTTCGAGGCCTGCAAGGACCTGCCCGTGCCGTAACGTAGAGCTGTTGCAACATGCTCACAGTTGAATCTCAAGAGGTGGTAGAAGTTCTCCGTTTTCCATTTCGCCAACATTATGGCATCTTCCACGATGTCTGCCACGGGCCGGGCCGGGTACTGGTCGTCCAGGAGGTTGTTGACTTTCCACTTGCTTGTCTTGACCACATCCTGCAGCTTTTCCCGCTTCATCATAACCATTTCAAGGCTCAGACTTAAGGATGCTGATGTCAGAGCCCGGGCTAAGGACGGGGTGAGGGTTAGGAGGGCATGGAACAAGGAAAGAGACCATAGTTAGGGTTTGTGTACTGAGCATCACCACTGTTGTGTGATAATGAGCTCTTTAAATTTACTGTTGATTAGGTTATTGTTGTTGTTGTTGTTGATCAATTATGTAGACTATTGCAATAAAAAGGAGGAAAGAACACCACCACAGTCACAGAAATGATGCTATGGAAACAAAGCAAAGTGTACTCCATCAGATCCCCCCATTTCTGTTGTTTTCCTCCCACCAACCCATTCCACCTCCACCCTCTGATCCCCAACATGATGAACTAAGGCAGTGTAGAGAGAGAACACCTCCACCCTCTGATCCCGGGGAAATCAAAAGGCAGAGGAATGTGTTTAATGATCAACAAATCCTGGTGCACAAACATCGAACCAGTAAGAACACACTGCTCCGCCGACATAGAATATATAGTGGTACAATGCCGACCATTCTGGCTCCCAAGGGAATTCACATTGATAACGCTGCTTGGTGTTTACATTCCCCCTCAAGTAAAAAAGAGCGCAGCGCTCAAAGAGCTAGACCAAGCGATCAGCACAAACAAACAGCCCGTGTCAATAGTGGCAGGAGATTTCAACAGGGCAAACCTAAACACGAGACTCCACAATCTACACCAGCACATGAAAGTAGCAACCAGAGGCGAACTCGACCTGTGTTACTCCAATCGCCATGCCTACAAGTCACTGCTCAGAGCTCCATTTGGGAAATCAGACCACGCCTCCGTCCTCCTCCTCCCAGCATACAAACACCGACTAAAACAGCAGCCAGCCCGATCCCTCACGTCACACCGCTGGGATGATGAGTCAGAAGACACTCTACGGGACTGCTTCGCCCGGACCGAGTGGTCCGTCTTCAAAGCCGCTGGAAATCTGAGTGAGTTCACACAAACAGTCACCAGCTACATAAAGAAATGCCCGGAGGATGTTATCCCACAAAAACAATAAAAATTCCACCAAATCAAAAACCCTGGATAAACAGTGAGGTTCTGGCAGCGCTCCATGCACGGACACCAGCCTTCACCTCTGGAGCAACAGAGGATTACAAACACTCACGCCATGCACTCAGGAAGGCCATCAGGCTAGCAAAACGAGACTACGGCAAACAACTCGAAAATAAACTGGACACTAACAATCCTAGGCACTTATGGAGAGGCCTCCGTGCAGCCACGGATTTCAAAGGGGACAAACCACAGCCCCAAAACACCTCGCCCTCCCTGCCAGACGAGCTGAACACGTTCTACGCAAGGTTCGACCCCTCCGCTAAACCACCCAACACCGGCAACCCCCCACCCCAGGCCCCCCACCCACAACCCCCCCACCCCCACAGATGAGAACCCCACTCTCACCCATCCCCCCACCCAGGCACCCCCCCCCTAACAGACAAGAGACCTCTCCCCTCACCCCACCCCCCAGGCACCCCCCCCACACCACCCCCTCTCCCGCAGCCAAGAGCCACATCCCCTCCTACCCACCCACCCCCGTAGGCCCTTTGGTGAGTATTTGGGAATAGCTGTTGTGTAAAAGAAAGACTCACAGGTGCCTGTCAAGTGAACAACTTCGCCATCACCAATGTACACAGCCCAGTGCTGATAGAGTCCACGGAAGATTTGTATCAAGTCCCCTTCCTTTGGCTCCTATTTGGGTTGGGAAAAATAGAAATAAAAACAGTGATTCTTTCAGTATCAGTTTGTGTTTTGCAACAAAGTAGAAGATTTGACCTGCTGGACACTGATATAAACTGGGAACTGGTTTTATGTAAACATGTTGCAGATAGGAGCTGCAAAAGTGAGTGATTGTCAGGGAGATGAACAAGACCAAATATAAAAAAGGATGGTGCAGATTGAGACGCTGCTATACCAAGGGCATAGGTTTGATTTGGAAAGTGGTGGAGACATACTTGGACCCCCTAGGGGAGTCCGGGGGCATGGCCCCCGGAAGAGCATAGGGCTCTATCATTGCATCGGCCTATGAACTGCGCCCAGCGTCAGGCGCAGCGCAGATTAGTGGGCGTGGACCAGCGCACTCCATATTTTGGTATCGGCGCTACACGCGGCCTTAAGCATTATAACCATGCCTTTTAAGCGTAAAATTATGCACAATCTGCTCATTGGAGAAGTGCAGTAAACGAATCACAAGCTTCCCTTTTAAGCTCCAATTCCAAGGAGCGACTGACTGTGACAGAGGAGAGGACTGCAACCTTACCTAACGTTAGTCTGGCTGACGCTTCGGAGCTTTTGAGATTGCTCATCGCGTTGCCGTCCACCTCCATTGATTCCTCAAAATACGCTATAATCCTGCCTGTAGTTACGTTCGGCCATTTACACATATTATCTTCCCATGTGTCCACTGTCAACGGGTGTGGGATAGACACTCTTTCGTTAGATAGGAGACTCGCAGAATGATCCCAAGTTCGCATTTTTTCGGCGGTGGCTATGGCTACTACGCTAGTACGTTACGCTTCTTTGTATTCACAAACACCGGAAGAGAAATACATCTCACGGCCGAGTCCGGAAGCAAACCGGAAGTGCCCAGGAAACGTGTCTATACTACGTACGGTATAACAACTTTTTTTTCATCGGTCTTTGTGCCTGTCTGATGCGCGAGAGAGAGGGAGTGAGAGAGAGAGAGAGGGGGACAGAGTGTGAGATCGGCAGAGGAGAGCTGTGCGTAAATACGCAGAGGAATATCCGCGGCGCACTGAATAAGGCCCGGGCCCCGTTCCAATACCCATACTTGTACTTCTTTCTTGTAGTATGTACTGCCGCTGCCCTCACAAAGTATGGATTGTAGTGTGCAGCATGCATGCAAAATGCATACTATTGGGACACACTACATCTGTCGTCACGTGAGCTTCCTGAACTCCGACCTCTTGCTCACTTCCGCCGACGTCCGCAGCGCCACATTTGAGTTTTTTTTTTTTTTTTTTTTTTATTCAATAAACAAAGTCTGGCAGTAACAAACAGTACATTATACAAAAAATTCAGACTAAACATTTACAAAATTAGAACAGACAATCAAATAAACAAAATAAAATAAATAAAGCAAAAACATTAAGTCAGAGATCTAAACAGGAATCAAGATATGCATGTTTTGGTACACACCATGCTTGTTTGGTTTTAACATATTTCAAGGCTTTCTTAAAGTTAATTATCTCATTCATGAACACGCAGCTCAGTCAGTGCGACGTAACTCCAGTAGGTGGCGGTAATGCACAAAAAGTTGTTTGCCAACCGCCATAAAACATTAGAAGAAGAAGAAGAAGACATAACTTCCTGCTGCGCAAAGGATTGTGGGGAAGTTTGGCTGAAGCAGCATGCATCGATGCATACTCCGAAATAGGAGCTGATGTAGTACAACATCCTGGTACTCTTGGCATACTGCATCTGACATAGGGCTGCACAATATATCGTTTCAGCATCGTCATCGCAATGTGCACATGCGCAATAGTCACATCGCAGAGCATGCAATGTCAAGTAAGGTAAATTAACTCATAACATACAGTAATGCACGCCCTCTCGGTGACGTTCTAAGCTCTTTTCCTACTAACTATAGTGCTTTTACTCACTTAGGATCCTGCAACTCACCCTGTCTGTGGCTAAAAACACACTAACTTCCTACTACGTCAACCGCGCACGTTACCCACTAGGCCACCTTCTTAAATGAGCAAGGCTTGATAGACCTATTTAAGACTTTTGGTGAAAATTCCTGTATTTTTTCATATCGCAATATATATCGCAGAATAAAAAAATATTGCAATGTCAGTTTTTTCCAATATCGTGCAGCCCTAATCTGACATACTATGTATTGGGACATACTAAATCTTTTTTTGCCTACTAAATAGTATGGAAGTATGGGTATTGGAACGGGGCCCTGGTTTTCAAAAGCGCAAAGCGCTAAATTAGAGCCAGGGGGGAAGATATCGTTAGGCCGCTATTTAAGGCTGAAACGCCCATTCTGGCCTATTCTGGCACTGCGCCACGCCTCTTCGGCGTAAAGCGCATTTCGGGGCCTAAAACCATGAGGCCATCTTCCCGAGGCAGGCGCAAGGCGCGTTTTTTTGCGTTTAAGGCCAGTTTCTGTGCCTAAGGCCTGTGGGAAAATAGAGCCCATAGTGTACATTTTAAAGTAAAATGCATCAATCTGGTGCACTTTGAGAGCAAAATGAAGAGACTAGATCTATGAAGAACTACACACATTAAAGCAGCTACGAGCAAGATTTTCGATTGTTATTAAACAGTATAATTACAATATTGATGCATCACATCTTACCTATAATAGTAGCTGAGACCAAAGCCGTGTGAATCGGAGATTGCTCTCTTGATGATTATTAAGTCTGTGTCTGTCTAAACTCCAGGGGGCTCTCTCTCTCTCTCTGCCTACCGGCGGACCGGATAAACCCGGAAGTGAAACCCGGAAGTGAAACGCAGCTACCTGCCTTCCCCCGTTCGCGCTGCCTAGCAACATACCATAAACAAGGAGAACGCCATGCATACTCTCGCGAACATCTGTCGTTATATTCTAACAGGTTTTTTGGAAGTTATTTTGTGGTTATGGCCGAAGTGGCTGCTGCAAACCGTTTCACTTCCTGATCTGGCCACAGTCAGACTAACACTGGCCGATTCACTCGGGGTTCAAGCGAGACTACTCTGCGGTCTCGTCTACTATTAGAGGTAAGATGTGATGCATTGATATTAAATTTAGACTGTTTAATAACAATCGAAAATCTTGCTTGTAGCTGCTTTAATATCCTCTTTACTGTGCTGTGGCTTTACAGTGACAAAATAAGCATCTCCATATCTGCATACTGGTCACATATGGGATAATACTGCTTGCTTAAATACAATGGCCCATCTATCCCTAAATCACTTCCAGGGGAGAACTCAAGTACAAAGTAACATTTGCTTTGTAGGCATAAACAAAAAGTAAAATAAAATAAAGGGAATTTCATCATGTTCATGTTCAGCCAAGACAATACTTATGTGATGGCTGCTACCTTAGGGAGAGGGCACTGCCTCTATAGGCGGGCCATCTACACCAGGGGCGGTTCTAGGCCTTTTTTGGGTGGGCTTTAGCCCACCCAAAAATAGTCTCAGCGCACCCAAAAAAAAAAAAAAAAAAAAAATCTCTCCAAATCCATGGTGGTCATTAGTAGCAGTTTCTGTTAAAATGATCTTTATTTATTATTTATTTTTGCTTTAAAACTATTTTTTAATTTTCTGCTTAAAGTTAATGAAAAAAAGTGGCATTCTTGTTTTTTCCCACAATAATTCCATAATACCATTTGTAAAGCCACCGTTGTAGTGCTGATGTTCAAAATTAAAGTACATTTTCTCAGATTTATTGGTGTCTTTCTAGTCACACAATTTAATAGTCAGTGTTTCCCATACACTGATCTATTTGTGGTGGTACACCCTACATAGATTTTGACCCCCACAAATACTGCCACATATTAATTTCAACTAGTTGACGGCAAACTCCTGCTTTAGTGCTGCCTTACAGTATATTATTATCTTGTCGGAATATTATTCCAGCCAATCAGTTAGGAAGTTCCCTTTTGATTTAATTTTACTTTTGTTTTGCCTACAAAGCAAAATGTTACTTTACTTGAAACTCCCCTGAAGTGATTTTGGTATTATGTATGCAAGCATAATTCTACCATATAGTAACCTGTATGCAGAATATATATAGTATAGGGAAACTATTATTTTTTCATCGCTGTAAAACCACAGAACGGTAAAGAAGATATTGATGTGTGTAGTTCTTCATAGATCTAGGGCCCTATTCTTCCACAGGCCTTCGGCGCAAAAACTGGCCTTACACGCAAAAGAAACGTGCCTTGCGCCTGCCTCGGGAAGATATCAACATGGCTCTAGGCCGCCAAATGCGCTTTAGGTGGAATGGGCGTGGCGCACTCCCTGAATGGGCGAGAATGGGCGTTTCGGCCTTAAATACCGGCCTAATGATATCTTCCCACCTGGCGTAAATTTAGCGCTTTGCGCTTTTGAAAACCAGGCCTATTCAGTGCGCTGGTTGCGCGGAGCGCTCCTCTGCCCTTTCCTCTGTCCCTTCTCTCTGTGTCACTCCCTCTCTCTTACTCATCAGTCTGACAAGCACAATACGGACTGCTTGAAAAAAGTTTGCCAGTCCTCTCTCTCGCTCAGAAAAAATAAGTTGTTCTACCGTAGCCTACATATTTTAACAACATGACAGTTTTTTCTAACATGACAGTTTTGACTGAGCCCGTGACATTCAGAGGCTATTGCATCATCCTACCTGTGCAGTGAAGGAACGAGATCATTGTGGGCAAACATGCACTGCCTGCCTTCCCTGCAACAGCCAGACATGTGAAATCTCCCAGCATGCATTGGGCTTATCCATTTCGATAATAAATCGCATTGAAATTAGCCTAAATAGATAGAAAGGTACATGGAAATAGATCTAAATAATGTGTCATGTTCCCACAACATGCTATTGTAGAACATTTCAATATTGGACAAAATAAAATGCGAAATCCAAACACAACCCTATGTGAAACATATATGTCATCCTGGGCCTATATATATCCCTCGTCGATTGAACGTGATTTAGATAAGTGACAGCGTAACGCGCTTCTACTGTCGTGCTATACTGTGATGTCTGCTCCAATAACTCGGCCCTACTTCACATTTAGTTTTACAATAAAAACACATTTCTGCAATGACTTTACATAATGTAGGCTATATTTATGTGCATCAACCTGTGCAGCAGGGGAGAGAAAACGATATCTTTCTGGACAAACTTTCACCAATCTAATTAATCTCATCATATAGGGATAGGCTATATTTTTTTAGCTGATGCGTTTAGAACATTCTTTTCACTTTGATCTTGCTATAGTGTAGCGTATTTACATGCTTGCAGTACTTAAACTGCAGTTTATTGGTTTGAGAAGCATAATAATATGGAATAATAGCCTATATATTGAGACAGATAGACGGGGATGAAAGGGAGGGGGGGAGGAGAGCGCTTGGCTTTTCTGGTTTTATTGGACTACTCCGTGGAATTGGCGCTTAAAAGGCAAGCGTGTGATTTGTTTATTGCACTTCTCCAATGAGCAGACGGTGCATAATTTTACGCTTAAAAGGCGCGGTTATAATGCTTGAGGCCGCGTGTAGCGCTGACACCAAGATATCGAGTGCGCTGGTCCACACACTAATCTGGGCTGCGCCAGGCCTTAACGCAGTTTCTACACCGATGCAACGATAGGGCCCCTAGTCTCTTCATTTTGATCTCAAAGTGCGCCAGTTTGATCCATTTTTACTTGAAACTGTACAACATTTTCTCCCGGGGGGGCATGCCCCCGGAACCCCCTAGGGGTTCAGTGGTCCATGATCTTTGGGTGGCTGAGCCCACTCAAAGCTCTGATGCTAAAACCGCCCCTGATCTACACTATAATGCTAGCAGTGTCTGTCTGTCTGTCTGTCTGTCTGTCTGTCTCTCTCTCTCTCTCTCTCTCTCTCTCTCTCTCTCTCTCTCTCTCTCTCTCTCTGTCCTTGGCATATCTCGAGAACCGTTGGTCGGATCGACTTCAAACTTTGGGAGTACACTGAGGGTAGTGTCCTCTAGAGAGAGAGTGGCGTCAGCGGAGGACCAAAATGCAAGACTCATTAGCCAATGAACAGCCAGGAATGGATCTCGCGCTACTTTAGCATGCTAAAATAAAGCTGATAATATACAATTTGATTCAAGGTTGTACCCTTTCAGAGTACAACACACATTTTTTCTGCAACTCGACAGTGCTGCTTAATCAGGACCTTACTTCCTGGAACTCTTGAGAGTACAAAAACTGGTCCATTGGAGTGAATGGAGATGTCGGGACTCTTCTATCTACACGGCTCTGACTGAGGGGGACCTGACGGAGTGCAGTGCCCTGTTTTCATGCAATTTGGCACAGCGCCACCTACTGGGCACCACAAAAAGTGGTTTATCTTGAGAAACGTTCATCCGATTGACTTCAAACTTAGGGAGTGTGCTCCTGGGAACTTGAAGTAGTGCAGCGCTGAATTTCTTGCAATTTGACATAGCGCCACCTACTGGCAACACAAAAAGCAGTTTATCTCGAGAAACATTTGTCCGATTGACTTCAAACTTCGGGAGTGCGCTTAAGGCTGGCTCACACTACAGGATTTTCAGGCCGATTTATGCCCGATTCACCCCTCCCGAGAATCGGAGGAGAAATCTGGCCTGGCAGCTTGCCAAGCTTGGTCGGGCCCGACGTTCGGCACCGATTATCTTGTAGTGTGAGCTGTTTGCAGATCCAATCTTAACCCTCCCGATCTGCTCAAAGCCTCATTGGGGCCGTCCCGATCATATCAAACATGTTTGATATTTAGGACTGAAAATCTGCGCAAATACATCATTCTCCTGCTGCGCGAGCCTCCCGTCATTATCGTTAATTGACGCGGCTCTTTTGTCATTTAGCCTTTAGGGGGCGCTATAGCAGCATTCGGTGCCTGTCCCTTCTAAATTGTTTTATTTTGAAGGGCGGCAGGAAGTGCGGATTCATTGCCATTATGGCCAGCCTTCCTTCTTGTATGACACTTGACACACGCACGCTATTATGTAGATATCAGACACACCTATACTTGTATCACAGTGGGTATATCACTCATGGTCTCCCTCTCATTTGCATACTGTATGTTTTCAGCAGCTCCAACTCTTCTCTGTTAAAAACCAAATGCTAAAAGTGTACTGGAAACAGGAATCCGGTGAGATTTGACCAGATAAATAGAGCTTAAGAGCAACTCTGAGCAGCAGTGTTGCATCTTGGGTAGAGAGAATGATGTAGACAAAAAAAGTATGAAATAACTTACTACAGTCATTCCTCCATCTGTAAAAGTATGACATCACTTACTACAGTCATTCCTCTCCCTCCCTGGTGCAAGTGGGAGCCCCAGGAGAGGGCAAATCAGAGTGAATCAGAGTTCCTTGGATTTTCTAGGTCACTTGTCGCCAACCAATAAAAAAATTCACAGGGCCGACCAGAGCCCGCCCCCTCACAGCCCTGACAGCTGCCTGCAGGAAACCTGTTCATGTATGGCATGGGAGGCCTGTCTGTTCTGTTAGCTGCTGTGTTACTATAGCATGGAAACATGTCCAGAAAACAATGAACGGAACCCATGGGTAAGTGTCACCACTTTGTGGTTGTTCATTATATAGAGCCAGCTGGGTTTGAAAACATAATGGAAGAGATAGCCTAGTGTGAATAGCCTAGTGTGAATGGAGGCTGTTAGCCACAACAACTGTGCCTTATAGGCTAACCTCAGCCAGCCAAAACAAACACCTTGTCCCCCTGGTGTTAGGACACACTGTTCATCAATGTTTGGGACTAGTTGCAACAAGCTAATTGAGCTAATGGTAGCATTAGGCGTTAGTTAGCATGCTACCCAAGCAGCTTCTCTGGCTGACTGGATACATGACAACCAATCAGCAACTCTGTAACAAAACTAAAAGGGTAACATTACTTTGGTGACCAGGGACTATTATCAGTCCATTTTCCCCACAGGTCAGTTGCTGCCACTGACCTGTAGGGGTGCTTTGTGTAAAAAATGGGTACATTGCTCAGCGCCCCCATCGTTGATTTCGTAACTTCAAGGCACCTTCTACTAGATGTAAAATTCGACGAGCTTTCCAACGGCGTCAGTCCCGTGTCTGTAGCTGCTTCCGTCCCCGAGATATGGCCAAAAAACTACGTCCAAATTTTATTTATTTATTTTTTGCTCCAAATTGCACCAATTTTAAACCGAAGTATATATGTCGGGAGATGTCTTCACGCACAAAGTTTCATGCAGTTTAAGCCATTTTCCTAGGAGTTATGAGCATCTGATGTTGTAACTATTTCATGTAAAAAAGGGTACATTGCTCAGCGCCCCCATCGTTGATTTCGTAAACTTCAAGGCACCTTCTACTAGATGTAAAATTCGACGAGCTTTCCAACAGCGTCAGTCCCGTGTCTGTAGCTGCTTCCGTTACCGAGATATGGCCAAAAAACAACGTCCAAAAAAACTTTTTTTTTTTTTTTCTCCAAATTTCACCAATTTTAAACCGAAGAATATAGGTCGGGAGATGTCTTCACGCACAAAGTTTCATGCAATTTAAGGCATTTTCCTAGGAGTTATGAGCATCTGATGTTGTAACTATTTCATGTAAAAAAGGGTACATTGCTCAGCGCCCCCATCGTTGATTTCGTAACTTCAACGCACCTTCTACTAGATGTAAAATTTGACGAGCTTTCCAATGCCGCCAGTCCCGTGTCTGTAGCTGCTTCCGTTCCCGAGATATGGCCAAAATACTTCCCAAAGAATTCAGGCACATTTTTGCTAATAGCGTCGTTGACAATTTCCACATTATATAGTATTTGGGTGTAATACACCTTTAAAACTGTAAGTACTGTAGTATTTGGGTGTAAGAGTCCTTTGAAATTAACACACCCATAACTACTTAGTCCCCCGAGCTGCATGGGCAGGGACCTTGCAAGGAAGGCGGTGCATGGCGAGGACGGCAAGCACAATTACATTTTCGGTAGGAAATGTAGACATTCTAGTTTCATTTATTATTTTGATGTTTAGAAGAAAAGTTGAGCTGAATAGTTATGAGAAATAAATACAGGGTGTGTTTGTTACACAGGTGTCCTGCTTCTTTTTATTCAGTATCATTGCTGGTTGACAATACCAGCTTAGAGGTGTATTATCGCTATCAGGTGGACTGAAGTTGCACTACAGACAGTTATGGGCCACACTCGGGAGCCCTGCTTAACACGTTCACTGCCGTCGACGAGTTATCTCGTCAAGCTGTTTTTTCAGTGGTTTCCACTAGCTGGCGCCCTTGGGCAATAGGTGAATGTGGATCCGACCTCTCCCGCTGCTCCGGAAGTACTCTAACAAAGATTTGTATATAAGGAAGGCGGGATCCTTTGTTCGGGGTGGGTTTTAGTAGGTTGGTAAGATACAGAGAGAGACATAGCATTACATAGCGATTTATAGATAGAGATATTCAGCAATTTAGCAATTTATAGTCAGATTTAGAGCGAGTTGGTTAGCGTAGTTGATTTAGTTTGTTAGTTGTTAGTACAGTAGTAGTGTTTAGTATAGTCTTTATAGTAGATCTTTAGTTTAGATAGTTAGTTAGCGCGTAGTTACAGTTAGTGTTCATTGTAGTTAGCTTAGCTCATTTAGCGTTAGCGTTAGCGTCAGTTCATTTTAGTATTTAGCGTTTATTCTAGTTCAGTTTGATCGAGTTGGTAGCCGGTAGATTAGCCTTATTTCAGTTCAGTTTGATCTAGTCGTAGCAGTAGTTGTTTTATTTCAGTTTAGTTGGGAGTGGGTGCGTGTTTGTGCCATGCCGGCCAAACGCAAGCGGTCTTCAGCCAAGCGATCGGCGGATCAGCGATCATTGCTTGATTTCTTTTCCGTCCGAAATGAGCTTGTGCCGGAGACCGATTCCAAGGTCTCGGATGATGAACGGGGTGAGCCCATGCATGTCGCGGCTGCGGCTGCTGGGCTGAGTGAGTTGAGTGACCTCACGTCTTCCCCAGACGCGGAGGACTCTGAAGAAGAATGAGCGAAGCTCCACAGAGCAGTGGTAAGACGATGTTTGAGATGACTTGTGTAACTTGTGTAAATGTAATTACTATGACTGTACAAAAGCCAGCAGTCAGTCAATTCATTTTACTGAATTTCAGACTCTGAAGATGAGCCTGTAGCCAGCTGTAGCGGTACAGCATCTTGTGCCACAGCCTCTGGTGCCAGGAAAATGGGTAAGATCACACTTCAGAATCAGGTTTATTTTCACATCACAGGTTCCAGCCAGAATTCCAGAAATTCTAGAACTCCAGAATTCAGTACCACACATATAAAAAACACTATTTTATGGTAATTATGTATTTCTATAATTTGCAGATTGTGGCAGTGGAGCTGGAAGTGGGAAACATCCTCAGCCTGCAGGTCCTCCTGAGTGGTGTGACCTTGACTGGGAGCCAACCCACATCCCCTTCACAGCAGAACCGGGTCCTCATAGTGGTGGTGCTGCTCAACCAGTGGACTTCTTCCAGCTCTTCCTGAATGATGAGCTGCTCCAGGACATTGTAGTCCAAACTAACCTGTATGCCCAGCAGTGCATCAGTCAGGTCAGTGAGGCTCTGCCACATTCAAGGCTTGGGAAGTGGAAGGACACTGATGTGGCAGAAATCAAGAGCTTCTTGGGACTATACTTCCTCACTGGGATTGTCAAGAAGCCTGAACTGTCCATGTACTTGTCCACAAATGAACTCATTGCTACCCCCCACTTCAACAGAACCATGTCTCGCAACCGCTTTCAACTCCTAACACGATTCCTCCATTTCAGTAACAATGATGATGTTGATGATGCAGACAGGTTGTTCAAGGTCCAGCCAGTTTTGAACGACCTGTTAGAAAAGTTCAGAGCCATGTTCACACCAAGTCAAGACATCAGTATTGATGAGAGGATGCTCCTGTGGCGTGGGCGGTTGGCGTTCAAAGTGTACAACCCACAGAAACCCATAAAGTATGGGATAAAGTATTACATCCTCTGTGACTCCCAGACAGGTTACTGCTACAGTATGAAGCCCTACTGTGGTGAGCGGTCCTCCCTAGGCAAGACGGGGGAGTTCCTCCTCGGGGACTTGGCAGGGCAGGGTTACCACTTATACATGGACAACTACTATAACTCTGTTTCAATGTGTGCACAGCTGCTGGAGTGTCAGACCCATGTCTGTGGCACTCTGAGGAGGAACAGGGGCGAGCCACCTGCTACCATGGTTACCAACCACACCGTGAAGCTGGGGGAAACGGTCATGCGCCACAATGGTAGCACCATGGTTCTGGCCTGGCGCGACAAACGAATCGTGAAAATGGTTTCCACTATGCACGACGACACGATGGAGACAGTGCAGGTCAGGCAGAAAGGCAGCAGAGAGAGGGTCCCACACGCAAAACCCAAGTGCGTTGTAGACTACAACAAGTACATGAATGGGGTCGACAGATTGGACCAGAACATTGCGTACTATCCCTTTGCCAGGAAGACATCCAGGTGGCCGTTCAAGTTTGTCATGTACATGTTTCAGATGTCTTTTTATAACGCCTTTGTTCTGTACAAAGCTAAACACCCTCAGAGAAAGTGTAAAACTTGTGTTGTCTGTGCATGGACCAGACCTGTGGTGGGGGAGGAGATAGGTGGGGTGGGGGAGGAGGGGGGTGGGGTGGGGGAGGAGGGGGGAGGAGGTGGGGGGTGGCGGGGAGGAGGTGGGGGCTGGCGGGGAGGAGGTGGGGGGTGGGGTGGGGGGTGGCGGGGAGGAGGTGGGGGGTGGGGCAGTGACCAACCTGCAACCATTCCCCGGGCACCATACCTGGACCCTCAAAGCAGGTTGCAGGTCAATCTAGCGGGCCATGTACTGGCCATGATACCAGCCACACCCAAAAAAGATGCCCCAACGAAGAGGTGTAGGGTTTGTCAAAGGAGAAATGTTAGAAGCGAGACACGCTACTATTGTAAAAAATGTGGGGTCCCATTACACAGGGCTCACTGCTATGAGGTGTACCACTCGAAAGAGAACTATGCTGAGTGGTGCTGAGTAGGCATGGGTCGATTTCCGGTTTTACCGGTTTGGTTCGGTGTACGAGCCCAAACCGGTTTGATCACGTGCGAACCGAAAAAACCTATAAAAAAAAAAAAAGCTGAGTGACCTGTGGTCTGCTCTTGTTTTGTATTTATTTTGACATTTATTTATTTTATCATTGTATTATTCCTCTATTATTGAAAACAACTATTGTTCAGATGTCTGATGTCTCACTGATGCCAAAAATAAATGGTTAAAGTGACTGTTCTGCCTGTTTTATTGAATTTCACAAATCTGCATTTATCTCAGCTTTCCTTCTCAGACGCTGAAACCATGCTGTATTCAACTGCTAATATCTACATAACAGAACATGATAAAAACTAACTCTTTTAGACAGAGAAAGCACACATTCTATTAGTTCTTTTGAGATATTTTGTGTTCACAAAGTCCTAGCAGAAAATAATCCTCGGCTCTTGAAAGATGAGCCAGAATCCTCAAAAAAAACCTTGGCAGAAGCTACCTACAGTATTGGAAAAACTGCTGGCAGTGAATGTGTTAAAAAAAAAAAAAAAAAAAAAAAATTAATTACAAAAAAAATCGGTATACCGGTTCTATCCGGTTTAGACGGCAATATCGAACCGGTTTTAAAATTTTCAAACCGACCCAGCCCTACCACCCACAGGCTTGTAAAGCAGCTTGCCCCATGCCTTCAAGGTGTTGCCTAAAAAATCTCTCTGTAATTACAGAGACATTTGATCCAGTGTCCCACAAACAAGAAAGCTGGACCCCCCAATAACAGCCTTTATTACTGGTATGGGGCCCACTAAAGCTTCCACCACCTCATCCTGCCCTTTACTGTCCTCTGAGCCTAGCTGGCCCCCATCTGCAGTTAAACTCCCTACTGTAGTGGGGAAAAGTTTCCCTGCTGTCCTCTGTTCAGAGTACCCTCTTCCACCGACAGCCCTTGTGGTCTATTGCTAAAGCTAACATTAGCATAGGACAAAGGTGCCCCTCTACAGGCCCCTGCTATATGGCCCGCCCCCCGGCAGTTAAAACAAATGGGCCTGCCTGTGGAATCATACCTGGGTTGCTGCCTGTTGCCCTGCTGGCGCCTCCCCACCTGCATCTGCAGCTGCGACAGCTCCTTAGCCATGGCCTCCATCTTGCCGTCCTGTCTCCTTATGGCATCCCTCAACTCTATCAATATGGGGTCAGGTTGGTTAGCGACATTGATTCCACCACACCACATTCAGCAGCTGTCTCGCATGTATATGCAATTTTATTTCTGCCACCATCATCCTCACCGAGAAAAATGGCTTCCTGACAGAGAGTTGGTAAATGGTACCTGTAACATTGTAACAAGAACCTGGCTAACCTGGCTTCTATCTCCTGCGCCGCACGAGTGGCTGCACGTCAGTAGCTTCCGTGTACTTCGTCTCTTTTTGTCTTGTTAAATTACCTTTGTAAGGTTTTTTCCCTTCTACTTTTCTCTGATCTGCCTACGTTTTCACATTCATTGTGGCTATGATTGTCAAGAAGCTTAATAGAGCGGTGCCATGGCACTAGTCCGATACCTCACGAGTCCGACACCTCACGAGTCCGAAAAAAGAGGCATTGGACAGGGGATCATGTCTATGTTCCCCGGGTTCTATATTCCCCGTTTTTCACTAACCCTAAACCTAACCTCCCCCAGACCCTAACACAAAACCTAACCTCTCCCACCCCCACGCCTAAACCTAACCTCCCCCAGACCCTAACCCAAAACCATGAGGTGTCGGTCTCGTGAGGTGTCGGACTAGGGGGCAGTCCCCAATAGAGCTGGATCCTTTGTTTATACGAGGGAGGAGATGCTGTCCCTACGACGCACAAGACAGACGCGGTTAAACACCTAGTCCCGGATGAACTGAAACGACCGTACCGGGGGTGCAGTGCCGGCATGAAGCTAAAAGCTAAGCTAAAGGCTAATAAGTGGAGGTTCAAGCCTTTCCTCCCGTCGATCGTGATGGGGAACGTGAATTCCCTGGTTAACAAGGCGGACGAGCTGGCGGCTCTTGTGAGGAGTCAGAAGGCTTACCGTGAGTGCAGTTTAATGTGTTTTACGGAGACCTGGTTGAACGACAATTTACCGGACTCATGTGTGGATGTAGCTGGCTTCACAAGCGTGAGAGCGGACAGAGACAAACATACGAGTGGGAAGAGCAAAGGCGGAGGGCTCGCTCTGTTCGTTAACAGTAGATGGTGCAATCCGGGTCATGTGACTGTTAAAGAGAAGATCTGCTGCCCGGACGTTGAATTGCTGGCAGTAAGTCTCAGACCTTATTATCTACCGAGAGAATTCTCTCATGCCATCGCTGTTGTTGTTTACATCCCACCACGGGGAGATGCTACATCGGCATGTGACGTCATACACACAACTATCGTGAGGCTCCAGACTCAACATCCAGATGCATTTATCGCGATATCTGGAGATTTCAACCACGTGACCCTTGCCTCTACACTCACTGGTTTTCAGCAGGATGTGGACTGCTGCACTAGAAACAGGACAATTGACCTCCTATATGCTAATGTGAAGAATGCCTACAGTGCTGCAGCCCTCCCACCACTGGGCAGATCTGATCATAATCTGGTCTGCCTGGTCCCTCAGTACACACCCCGGGTGCTGACACAGCCCACTACCACCCGGACTGCTTTGAGTGTACAGACTGGAGCGTGCTGCAGGAGCCATATGGAGATGACATCAATGGCATGACACACTGCATCACTGACTATATTCACTTTTGTATGGATAATGTCATTCCCATTACCACTGTACGCTGTTACCCTAATAATAAACCCTGGATTACCAGCGACGTCAAGGCCCTTCTCAACCAGAAGAAAAGAGCCTTCAGAGACGGAGACAGGGAGGAGCAGAGGCGTATCCAAGGTCAGCTCAAGCATCAGCTGAGAGAGGCAAAGGAGGGCTACAGGAGGAAGGTTGAGCTGAAGCTGAAGCAGAACAACGCAAAGGAGGTCTGGAGTGGAATGAGGACTATCACAGGCTGTGGGCAGAAGAACAGCAGTGCAATGGTAGCCTAGGTAAACCCAGCCCCCACGTGACCTGCTCTCTCAGTTCCCAGTCACTAGCGTCTAGACTCCGGGCCATTCAAATCGATTTCTGGGGCGATTGAAAGACCCGCGCAGACCCGCAGCCAATGAGTGACGGCGTGACTGCCAACATCAGTCCTGCCGTGATCGGCCAATCAGAGAGTGCGTCTTTGTCAATGACGTGTAACAGCTGCTGCGGCTTAAGCACTGGTAGCCGTTAGCATTTGGCCTCTCTAAAGCATAGCTCCCGAGCTAGCTACTAGCTATATGGCTAGCTATATGGCTATGCAACTACATTGAGGAAATGAAAACAGCTGTTAATGTTAATGTGGGAATCATGGTGGAATGGGTGGAACCGAATAAAAATGTTTTTGTTTGATACTCTATTCTGTTGTATTGTCATGTGAGAATGAAAACAGCTATAGTAATAGTACTTCAAAACAGTGGTTCTCAAAATGTTTCCACATAAGGATCCTTAAACTGAATAATGTGATGCTAGGTCTGTTGATCAAAATAACACCTATATCGAAATCGGATTTTAGCGGACCATACAAGCCGGGGCTTCAGAGCTGATCACCTGGACACATTTTACGGCGAAATTATCTGATAAACTTGTCTGTGCAGCTCTGTGGTGATCAGCTAATGTCTTCGCATTGTGATTATGATTTAATGCATTATGGAAGATAAACGCTGGAAGGCTGGGTATCATTAGCTAACGTCATCCAGGCTACAGTAACATTAGGCTATTATAGTTATGAAACGCTGATTCAAACGTTACAATAATAAGACACAATAGGAGCCAGTTACCCTACTGTAGCTAGAGAGTAATTTCAGACCACCAGATATCACCATATTTATGTTATTAAATGCTGTAACGTTAACGGTAATTCTCATGTGTATGGTTTATTTATAAGCATTCATTGATTGAAGCAGAGTGCTGGTCGGTTAAGTTTCTCTGTAGTCATGTCCTCTGCTCCAATCTTCGTACGTAGTTTCTTCTGTCTCTCGTCCAGCAGCTGCAGATGTCATCATTATCCACGTTATTGATGATTATTTATAAAAAAAAAACCGTGTAAATATTTTGTGAACGCACCAATAGTAAGAGAAGGAAACCTCTCTTTGCATTTTATTTTGTTTTTTAATAAAAGTAGGCTACTTGTGATATCTCACGTGGTCGATCATCATTGCAAATTTATGTGAACAGCTAGGTTTAATGGCAAATATGGAATATCACCCAAGGAAATACCACGGTTTAATGCCAACAGATAAACCATACAGATTTGTTGTAATTGTGAACACATAAGGGAGCAAAGACATGGTTTTCAAGTATAACACAATGTACAACTTTTATTCAAAGACAGGATTGAAAAATATAGGTCACTTGTATTCACTTCAGTAATGTCAGGTCTCAGTCGCATTCACGCTAACCTCTTAACGTCTAGCTATAGCTAGGTTACATCTGGATTATGTATAATATACAGAATTCAAAAACCTTACTTCCAACAATTAACTAGCCTGCACTAACTACTGCACAGTAACGTGTACAAATATTGAACGCAACAGTCTCGTTCTGGAGCGAACCCCTCAGCTGAATTCACGTTGGAATATGATATCAAGGCTTGATACATTTGATTGTAGCTACTCATACAGCCGTGTGGAGCTTATCTAGCTAGGTTGCATCTGGAATATGATATCAAGCCAGTAATGTCAGGTCTCAGTCGCATTCACGCTAACCTCTTAACGTCTAGCTATAGCTAGGTTACATCTGGATTATGTATAATATACAGTATAATACTACGCTCGCTAGGTCATGACATTCACATTAACGCCTCCAAAAATCTACTGTAGCTAGCTAGCGTTAAATAGGTTTATCTGTAACCACGCTGAAATGTGAGGGCATTAACGTTAATATTTCTAGCTAGGTCAAACACACCTTAACGTTATGAGTGTGGCCGTTTTTGATTAACATTAAGTCCACGATCAAGTCTAGCATTTCGGTATATTCCTACCTCTTAACATCTAGCTAGCTAGGTTGGATCTGGAATATGATATCAAGGCTTGATACATTTGATTGTAGCTACTCATACAGCAGTGTGGAGCTTATCTAGCTAGGTTGCATCTGGAATATGATATCAAGCCAGTAATGTCAGGTCTCAGTCGCATTCACGCTAACCTCTTAACGTCTAGCTATAGCTAGGTTACATCTGGATTATGTATAATATACAGTATAATACTACGCTCACTAGGTCATGACATTCACATTAACGCCTCCAAAAATCTACTGTAGCTAGCTAGCGTTAAATAGGTTTATCTGTAACCACGCTGAAATGTGAGGGCATTAACGTTAATATTTCAATTAGGTCAAACACACCTTACCGTTATGACTGCGGCCGTTTTTGATTAACATTAGCGTTAAGTCCATGATCAAATCTAGCATTTCGGTATATTCAGTGTGTGTGTGTGTGAAAAGGATGTTAGCATGCTAGCATTATTAGCACAGAATGTATACAGTCCATGGTACAACGTTAGGCCTTCAAGTCCTGAGGCGAACAGCGCCGGAGGATGAAGTCTGCAGACTGGCATTCAGTGTCCAGCATAACAAGCACGCCTGTTTCCTCATCAGGTTGGCAGCAGCTGACCAGTTGCCCTTCTCCACAATACCTGCGGCTGATGTGGGGCATGGCACCCTGGTCTGTTTGGAAGGGTATCGAATTAATACCTGAAAGAATAAACAGAGAGGACGTCAGTACTTACATTGCAAGTTGTGATAAAATAAACAGATCATGACAGGAGTCTATCCAGAGAGAGAAGGAGAGACAGCTGTTGAGGTTGAGGTCTGTTGATCAAAATAACACCTAGCGTTATCGAGCTAGATACTCTGACGCTGTAGCTAGATACTCTGACACAGAAAGGCAGACAAGCTAGCAGCAGGGATCTTGTCACACTGATTCCAGATAAACTTGTCTGTCTAGCCAGCTATACAATATTACTGTAGCCTACATAATACCACAAGCTAAATGCAGCTATGCCAATGTAAGGCTGGGTAGCATTAGCTAACGTCATCCAGGCTATAGTGACTAGACAGAGAGAGATGTAGTGTGTGTGTGTTGTTTTGCCAAGGCAGGCAGGCTAGCTAGCTAGCAACATAGCCTTAGATTAAAACTAAAGTACCAGGAACAGCGTTACATTCATGATCTTTTAATGATGTTAGTAGACACATGTAACAGTATAGATCCCCGTTATGGGGTCTGTTGATCAGAAATCGCGTTTTAGTGGACGGGCAGTGAGCATCCAAACTGGGGTTCATAGCTGGTCTACGGCTAGCTAGCTAGCTAGCAACGTAGCCATTGATTAAAACAGCGATACATTTATGATATTTTAATGATGTTGGTAAACACACGTAACAGTATAGATCCCCGTTATATAACCTTTATTTAATCAGGTAAAATCACATTGAGATCAAGATCTCATTTTCAAGTGAGAGTTATGAGGTCTGTTGATCAAAAGATCACCAAACGCTATATCGAAATGGGGTCATCCCTATGTTCCCCGGGTCCTATGTTCCCCGGGTCCTATGTTCCCCGTTTTTGTGGGACCGGGGAACATAGAAGCCGCAATGCAGACCTTAGGTTTAGGCGTGGGGGTGGGAGAGGTTAGGTTTTGGGTTAGGTTCTGGGGGAGGTTAGGTTTAGGCATGGGAGGAGGTTAGGTTTGGCGTGGGGGCTGGGAGAGGTTAGTGAAAAACGGGGAACATAGGACCCGGGGAACATAGGTACGCTCCCATCGAAATCGGGTCTGAGCGGACGGGCAGCGACCATACAAAGGACAGCTTGTACAGCTGGGGCTTCTCATCACCTGGACACATTTTACGGCGAAATTATCTGATAAACTGGCTGCGCATAACATTACTTATTTGCGGGAGTGCACGGGGGAAGTACATACCTCAGTCAGACTCTGGCAAATCCGACATGATTTGCTATCCTGTTGGTGTAGTTTCACACCAACCCTCTCCAGGCGTAGAAATACCCCCTTCTCGAGTGGTTTGCAGCTGCCCAACTTGCCTTTAGAACGAAGGTTTTTCTTACACAACCTGCAAAAATCGTTCACATTGCTAGTAGCCATCGCGCTCCGGTTGTGGTTGCTAGCAGTAGCCTAGTGAGTTAGCTAGGTGGAGTTAGCTCGAGCGCTAACAACAAAGGTCGCAGAGTGATGACGCCATCTGTTGCACTGCGCATGTGCTCTGTGCACCAAGCTGATTGGATGACGGTTGGCTGGTGGAGTGGTCTATCGAGGGGGGCCCAACAACCGCAGGAAATCGATTAGCACAGGCGGGGCACCAGACCATAGTGACTGAGAACAGGTCTGAGAGCAGGTCACGTGGGGGATGGGTTTACCCAGGCTAGTGCAATGGGAGATGCGGACAGGGCTAATGAGTTTAACCTTTTCTTTAATAGGTTTGACTCAGGAGCCCAAGTCTGCCCTGTTCCAAATGCAGTGCCTACAGCTCAACTGGCCCTCATCTCCACAGCCCCCACTCACCCCCCGGCTGGCTCTCCCCCCCCTGGCTCTCCCCCCCCCCTCCCCCCACCATCACTACAGAACAGGTTAGGAGGGAGCTTGGGAGGCTCCGTCCAGGTAAGGCAGCAGGCACGGACAGGGTGTGTCCGAGACTGCTCAAAGCCTGTGCTGCCCAATTGGGTGAGCCCCTCCAGCACATCTTTAACCTGAGCCTGAGTCTAGGGAGGGTCCCAGATCTCTGGAAGACATCATGTATCGTCCCGGTGCCCAAGAAGAGGTTCCCCAGTGAGCTGAATGACTTCAGACCTGTGGCCCTAACATCACATGTGATGAAGACCATGGAGCGGCTAGTCATTCGTCTTCTCAAACCACAGGTCAGTCATGCTCAGGACCCTCTTCAGTTTGGCTACCAGGAGCAGCTGGTGGTGGACGACGCTGTCACCTACTTGCTGCACCGGGTGGCCACCCACCTTGACACCACGGGCAATGCTGTGAGGATTATGTATTTTGACTTCAGCAGCGCATTTAACACCATCCAGCCCCGCCTGCTGAGAGACAAGCTGGAAGAGCTGCAGGTCGACGCCCCCCTGGTTACCTGGATTGCTGACTACCTAACCGGAAGACCACAGTACGTAAGACTGCGGGACTGTGTCTCCGAGACGGTGGTGAGTAGTACGGGGGCCCCACAGGGGACCGTTCTTGCTCCTGTCCTGTTCCCAATTTACACTGCAGACTTTCAGCACAACTCCGAGTCATGCCACATACAGAAATACTCGGACGTCACCGCCATTGTGGGGTGTATCGGGGGGGCAGGAGGAGGAGTACAGGGGCCTGGTTGAGGACTTTGTCGGTTGGTCTAAGAGGAACCACCTCCAGCTGAACACCTCCAAGACCAAGGAGATGGTGATGGACTTTGGGAAGCACGGGACTCCGGTGTGGCCGGTTTCCATTGAGGGGGTGGATGTGGAAGTGGTTCGCTCTTACAAGTACCTCGGTGTACACCTGGATGACAAACTGGACTTGTCACTGAACACTGACGCACTTTATAAGAAGGGCCAGAGCCGGCTTTACTTCCTACGGAGGCTGAGGTCCTTCAATGTCTGCAGTAAAATGCTGCAGATGTTTTACCAGTCCGTGGTGGCCAGCGTCTTTTTCTATGCTGTGGTGTGCTGGGGAGGCAGCATTAAACAGAGGGATGCAAGGCGGCTGGACAAGCTGGTTAAGAAGGCTGGCTCTGTGGTCGGTATGGAACTGGACTCCCTCACAGCTCTAGTGGAGAGAAGGTCTTTGGCCAAGCTGCTCGCCATTATGGACAACCCTTCTCACCCTCTCTACAGCACTCTGGACAGCCAGAGAAGCACCTTTAGCCACAGACTGATCTCTCTTGGCTGCAAGAAAGATCGCACCAAGAACACTTTTGTTCCACGGGCCATCAGGCTGTACAATGCCTCCCCATTGTGCAGGGGGCGTGGAGGCGTGGCCCCAGCAACCTGCAGGGGGCGTGGAGGCGTGGTCCCAGCAACCTGCAGGGGGCGTGGCCCCAGCAACCTGGGCCACTGAGACTTGAGACTTGAGATTTTTGTATTTGTTTGTGTATGTACTGCAGGCACTTTCTCTATGCATATGTTTGCACACTGCACAGGCACAGGCACTTGTCTTCTCTCTTATTTCCATGTCCCTACCAGGACTGGCTCTCCTAACTTTTTTATCTTGTTTATCTTTTTATTTCTTCGTTTTTAGTATTTTAACATTATTTTTATTCTTCATATGTACTTTGTTATTTGTATGTGCAACTGGAAGCTGCTGTACAACTGAATTTCCCTCTGGATTAATAAAGTATTTATCTGTCTATCTTATCTATCTATCTAAAGAAATGTTAGGTTCCTGTCTTAAAAGCTTTTTTAGTTCCCTGCGAAGTGGAGGGTCCCGAACGTTTTCTGCAAATTGATGTTTAACAGCCTTGTTGTTATACAACCCCTTTCCCCCCTCACAGCGGCTTACCCCCATAGCTAGTGACAGCAGCTCATGACAGTACTCCCTCAAACTCTCTCCCTCTTTCTGTTTCCTGTCAAAAAACAACTTTTGTGCTTTCGTCAATGATAAAGGGTGGCCATAGGTTTCCTTCAACACCTGCAAAATTTCATCGGGGTCCTGTCTTATCTCACTGGCAGAATGTTTTATTTCCTGCCGCGCTTCCCCCTCAAGATGGTCATAAATGTATGCAGCCTTCTCCCTCCCCTTGTATCGATTATAACTAAGTGAATTCTCCAGCTCATCCAGCCAATCATAAAAGGATAGAGTATCACTTTTACCAGAAAACATCAAGCACTTCTTTTCTTTAGGTAAATACACAATGTTCAGAGAGGGCGGTGAAACGACTGTTTCATCGAGTGTGGGATTCTCTGTCGGCACTGCCGCGCTCTGACCTGACAACAACAGTTCATTTTGGTTTTCAGCTTTTTCCTTCTGCAGCCTCTCCTCGAGGGCTTTAATCTGTTCCTCCATCTCCGTGACAGACATCTTGGGACAGTAGAAGACAGGTGGCCGCTCCCCGCCGCGTTGGTCTCAAAATGGCTGCCGTCTTCTTTCTATGTCACTGTTTTTCTAGTGTAGCTGACTTGCCAACTATACTGTTCTGTGACGCCAAATGTAACACTTGTCAAAGCGGTTTCCCATAAAGGAAGACACAAGTAGTTGCTTTTCACATCCACATCTAATTTATTTACTTTACAGGTTGTAATCAGTGAAGCTGGCAAGTCAACAATAAAACACTAGTTTAATAATTGACAGTCCTAAAAACAGTGACATAGCAGTAGTCCTGCACACACAATAAAACACAAGCAAACAGACTCCATTAATATCACCATTGCATTCCCCTCACAGTATTTACAAATAATCCTACTGTGGCCAGAACGTACCAGGCATTGCCTTTCTGCAAAACTCGGGACGTCCGCAGGAGAAACCTTGAGGGCCTCACCTCAATGATCTGATAGTAGCCTAATACACAAACACAATAAAGATACATCAAACAATACTCCTGCATTGGTGTGTGTGTGTGCGCGCGTGTGTGTCGGGATGCCACACACACGTAGCTTCAAGGCACATAATATACAACCCAACATTACAGTGCACCCGCAACAAAATGAACAAAACAAACCAAAGCTACTTACATCTTGAGGCACCCAGCAAACTATAACCCGACGCCGGTGGCTCGCCCCACATCAAACAGACTTCCAGGCGTCCTCGGTGGTAGCAGTAAGTGCGCCCACTCTACACATTGAAAACACACGAGTTGCACGAATTGCGCGACTTAACATTGTATGTACAGCCACGATAACTACTCACGTTTTTGTTGTAAAGCACGGGCTCGCGCCACCGTTTGAGCTGAGACCGCAGGCTACCGCTAACAGCCCAGGGGCTCTCTTATATGTACTTCCTGCCTGCGCAGCCTATACGTGCTGACGTAGCGCCGTCGAACGTGCTGCTGACGTCGTACCGTAAAACACGCCCTGCGCCGCCTTACACTAGGCTCGTTTGAGATGAGCAAATTCTGCGCAGATTCGACCAGCGCCTTGCTTGCCCCGTTGCATGATGGTTAGAAAGTTGTCCGACTTGCTCCGTCCTGCCCGACTGCGTGAGTCACGTGACTCTCGCGAGAGCGAGGCGGGCGCAGATTTGGAGCGAGGCGCCACAGTTGCTCCCCACCAACTGTGCCCGACTGCGGATGACAGAGGATGACGAGAAACGCATCAAGCTGAGCACCCATTGGTTCAACACAGGTGCATCACAAACCCACAGTGAAGTGTAGAAACTTCAATTTTATATCTATTCCAAGCTGTCACTCCATATTTTACATAAATACCACCTGTAATGCCTACATAAAAATAAAAATAAGGAATCTGAAGGGCTGGGTCATTTGAGCAGTGAGTGTGGGTGGCGCTAATGCATGTTTTAATCTGTTTACAAACCGCTGTTAAACAAAACTGTAGAAGAAGAAAAGCAGCAGTGAGTGTGCTGCGGGGGTGTTCGACTTGTTGACGCCTCGCCTGACTGCGCTCGCCTGCTCTCGTCTGCTTTCCAGGCGAGGCGGCAGTCAACTCAAACGAGCCTACTAATTCCCCTCTTGGAATTTTATTAAAGGGAAATCCACATTTTCGTTCGTTATTTAGGGAAGGGGCCACTGGAGGAAAATAGGGGAGGGTAATCTTATTTTAAATTTAGTGTGAGGGAGGGTACACTCTCTTTAATTTGAGTCCAGGGGAGGGGTATACAATTTTGATTAGATAAAAATATATAAACTTTTTTTGTGTGTGTAATGTTTGCTTTTCGGACTTCAACAACTACTGAGTTGCTTCATTTACACCCCTCCTGTCCAAACTGTTTGGTATGTCCTATCTGTCGATCTTTCTGCTTGGCCTATCCAGACAGTAGGCGTGTACAGTATCTGGCGAATCAGTGGCGCTTTTCTGGTGATTCCGCGGCTGCTGGGCTCTGTTTGTTTGCCTCGACAGGGCTGGGGTCTGCGCTGGGGTAACCTATACGTTCATACCAGCGAGGCTGCGACAGGCTGGTGTGCTGTTGCTGCTTTCTTTCGGGAGCGCAAGCCCCAGTGTTGAGGTGTCTTTCGTAACGAGTGGCCGACCACAAACGTGTGTGATATTGTAGCGATGTGGGTTTGTCAGTAAACATGGGTTTGTCTAGTTGTCACGTTAGTCTGGGGTTGACATGTCTGTGGGGATTTACGGGGGTACGTAAAGACAGCAGACCAGCCAGTGGGTGTGGTGGAGAGAGGGGTTCACCTGTGATTGGCTGGGGGAAGGGGGGATCTGAACGAGAGAGTGTCAGCTCGGGGTTGTTGATGTGGGAAGCTGAGGGAAGGCTGTGTGTGTGTTGGGAGCTGCGGAGCTAGGAGAAGCTAGCTGGGTTTGGGTGCGTGTTGTGGGGTGTTGTTTTGGCGTGGACCACGGCTGACAGTGGTCCCCGGTTATAGCGATCCACAATAAAGTGCGGTGACAAGAACCTGACTCTCCGACTGCTTGTGGGATTATTACATTGGTGTACAGAAGTGTTAACTACGAACTTTGCCGCTCGCCTCGTGCGGTAACATCTAAAGAACAAAGAGAAAAAATAAAAAAGTGGAACGGAGACACGGACTGTTGCTGTTCGCCGCGGAGGTTCCAGCCAGCTGCAAGCTAATTGGGCTGGATTTCCCTCAAGTAGGTCGGCTTGAGTGCTACAGTTGGTGTGTGAGAAGGGGCAAGGAGGAGCGGAGAAGAAGTGAAAATTAACGCCTTGGAGGATCGGCCAGGCGGGGGCGGTAGCTGTGTCTGCTAGCTGCTAAAAGGTTAGCTGTGTCTGCTAACTGCTGCAAGGCTAGCTGTGCGTGCTAGCTGGAGGCTAGCTGGTGTGCTAGCTGGGGGTTAGCTGGTGTGCTAACTGCTACAAACACCACGTGGAATGGCACACGTTGGTGGACCCTCGTCGTTGGACGGGGGGAGGGAGGAGCTACCGACTCCCGAGTTCAGCGCGGTACTGGCTGGCAAGGAGACACGCCTGAAGCAGGAGTTCAGCGCGGTGCTTGCCGGCGTGGAGGCCCGCTTGATGCAGGAGATCAGACGGCTGTTGGAAGCGACGCCTGCCTGGGCAGAGGAGCTGATGAAACGGCTACAGGAAGTCACGCAGCGTGGAGAAAAGCAGACGGAGGAGCCGCAGAGACTGTGTTGGACTTGTGGAGCACAGGGTCATCTGGCGAGGTGGTGTCACAGCATTCATTCGGGGCAAACCAGGTACGCGGAGCAACGGTACTGGGGGCGCCCGGGTGTCTGTTGGTCGTGCGGGACGTTTGGACATCTGGCCAGGGAGTGTCCGGAGGCTGTCAGAGGACAGAGGACAGCGGGAGAGGAGAGATGCGCAGGCGGCTGGCAGGTGAGACTCTGTTGGTCGTGTAAGAAGCCTGGACATTTGGCCAGGAACTGCACTGAGTCTGTGGAGGACGAAGGAGGGACACATGCTGAAGAGAACGTTATTGTAGTCGGGGGACTGACGATTGTGTCTCCAGAGGAGGAATGGGTGCAGCCGGGGGGAAGAGGACATTGTTAGGGTCGGGAGAGTGACGATGGTGTCTCCAGAGGAGCGGGTGTTGCTAACGCCGGAGGAACCGGCCCAGCCTAGCTCCTCTGCACCCCCCATGGTTGCACTGCAAAGAGCCGAGGTGGAGATCGACGCCGGTGGTGTTCGCCCTGCTGCCCTCAACACGCCGCCCCCTGGGGGAGCGGGACGGGAGGACGACCGAGTGCAAGAGGTGGTCCTGGAGGACGACGACATGGCCATCTGGGAGGTCGACGGGCGTGAGTGGAGACGCCGACAGGCGGCGGACGCGGATATCGGTCCGGTGTACGCGTGGGTACGCCGGCCCCCTGTGGAGGAGATTCACACATGTTCCGGTGCCACGAAGGGACTGTGGAACATGTTTACCGACCTGCGTCTGGATAAAGATGGGCGTTTGGAGCGAAAGGTGCACGGGAAAAGAGGGTGGGTGGTACCCGGCTGCCTACGGGAGTTGGCGCTACGGTGGGCCCACAGGGGCCTCGGACTCAATCATCGGGGGGTTGAGGAGACGCTCCGCCGGGTTCGTCTGGGATTCTACTGGGGCAAACACAAGGAGGATGTGCGGAGCTACTGCAGTGCGTGCGATGACTGTGGGACACAGGGGGGGACCGAAGAGAGTCACCCTGCGAAGGACTAACCCCACTGTGGGTTGGGAGGGACTAGAGTGCTTCAGATGGGACAGAAGCTTTGAAAGGGGGGATAGAAATGTGTGTAGAATTTAAAGGAATGGGAATGTTAAATTGAAAATGTCAATGATGTAGATGATGGTGTGTGAAAAAAAAGAAAAGAAAAGACTGTTGTGGGGAATTAGAATTTAATGTGGGGATGGGAAAAAAAGATATTGGGGAAAAAATGTTGATGTTGTTGTGCATGTTTACTGTGCCACTTGGGACAAGTGTTTGTTTAAAAGGGGGGGGCTGTGTAGCGATGTGGGTTTGTCAGTAAACATGGGTTTGTCTAGTTGTCACGTTAGTCTGGGGTTGACATGTCTGTGGGGATTTACGGGGGTACGTAAAGACAGCAGACCAGCCAGTGGGTGTGGTGGAGAGAGGGGTTCACCTGTGATTGGCTGGGGGAAGGGGGGATCTGAACGAGAGAGTGTCAGCTCGTGGTTGTTGATGTGGGAAGCTGAGGGAAGGCTGTGTGTGTTGGGAGCTGTGGAGCTAGGAGAAGCTAGCTGGGTTTGGGTGCGTGTTGTGGGGTGTTGTTTTGGCGTGGACCACGGCTGACAGTGGTCCCCGGTTATAGCGATCCACAATAAAGTGCGGTGACAAGAACCTGACTCTCCGACTGCTTGTGGGATTATTACAATATGCTGGCGGACCACCCGCGTGCAAGGGTATGGGTTTTTTTCCCCTTTTTTAGCCATATCATTTTAAATCAACATTAGGATTATACTGTTGTGATGTCATTATTCAGTATATTCTCTTTCATGTCACCACCTGCTCAGCTCTCCTGTCAACATAATTGTAACTAACAAGCACAAACTGTTTTAGCCAAATTCATATCAAAATGACACCTACAAACACAGGTACACAACCCAAGCCGTACACAACACACAAAGTCATCATCGATAATAAAAAAAAAACATACAGAGGGACATTTATTTATTCCTGATAGGAACGATTGAAAAATAAAATAAAATATATTACGTTGTTTTTAACTTTACACCACCTCTTTTTGTTACTTATTGGGTCATGAAACTGAAACCATGCATATAGCCACCTGCATACCTGACTTCGGAAGCTTGGCAATTGGCATCATGCATGATTAGCCAGTAGAATAGAATAGAATAGAACTTTATTTGCCATTTCAACACATGGTTGATTGGAAATTGTCTTGGTGCAGAAGTGCTCACATAGAATCACATAGAATCACAGGAGACATAGATGCAGAGAGTTCCATACATACAAAAACAAGGAGGTAATAGAAAGGATAATAACGACATTAAAAAAAAACATTTCATGGAACCTGTTAAAAAAGCAGAGTGCCGCAGTGCCACAAAAAGCTAGAATAATGCTCGGTAAAGTGCTTAAAAAGTATTTAAAAAAAGGGAAAGTGCTAAACTATTTTTTAAAGTGCTTTTTAGTGATAAAGTGCAAAAAAAAAAGCCTAGCTGGTGTTGATCCTTCTAGCACAAAGTGCCTGTGCTCTTGAGGTAGAGTTGAGGTGACGGACAGCCTCGGGATATGTACTGTTTTTGAAGCGAGAAGTCCTACACCTAATGCTCTGGAGCCTCCTACCAGAGGGGAGGGGCTTAAAGAGGGAGTAAGCGGTAGCATCCCAACGTGTCACACAGGTAACATTACTTAAGAGACAGACTAGACACTTACTTTCTTGGTTGTTGCTAAAAAATCTGTCAGTGTCACTCACTGTCTGTCGTTCACTCGCTCACTGTCTCGCAGCTCGCTCACCTTCAATTATCTCGCCAGGCAGACATCACCACCATGCTGCTGCTCTCTCGGAATCAAGTTACCGCGGACGCGGCGTCAGATGACTTCCTGCCTGACCTGCCTTTCGTTTCAAAATAAAAGCGATCCCGTTTTTTTCATGCAGATTGTGTGTGCCTTAACGGCGTTGGAACCTGTGGCTGTGGTCTCTAGGTGCCACAATATGGAAGTACATTTCCAGCACGAAAAGTCGAGCAAACAAACAGACATGGCATCACAAAATATATATGTGTCACCGGGTGGTGTCTTATAATAAAAAACATTTTCTGTTGGGGAGCAACAACAAAGTGCAACGCGGAGACAATAAAATAATGTGTCCTTTATTACAAAAATATATATAAAACTAATCCAATAGGTAAAAAGGTTCAAAGTTCATGGAAGTTCCAGTCCTCAATTGTCCTCTGTCCTCGCTCCTAACTGAGACAGGCAGCAGACGAGTCCTTGTCTGCTGGGGACGGCCGATCACACCAGCAGCTTAGAATAAAAACAAGATATCTCGTCAGGGTGATGGGCTTCCTTAAAATCAGTCTGTTGTTAAAGCTAAAACGGGGCACTCAATAAGGCTTAGCTGGGAAGAGAATTAACAAAATAAAAATAGTCCACGGCACACCAAGAGTTCAACTCAGGAACAAATCAAATAAATGTTATGATTGCACTGCAAATTAAACCCACTTCAAATCAACAAAAATAAGACCCAGTCCAAACTGTCGTAGCTTAGATAGCCCACGTTAAAGCGCTGGTATTAAAACCCCCCAACTTGATGGATAACTAAAGTTAAAAGGCGTCAATATGAGTGCCAATAAATAGCTTGCTGCGCTGGTAAAGTGCTGTTAGAGAAGAGTGTGAGAGAGGGACTTAACTGGAGGAAGGGCGGAACGCGTCCCCACCCCTCCACTTTTGTCCAAGGCCTCCTCTCTCGAACGGCACTGGAACAGGAACGGCTGGCTAGTTCTCCCTGGTGACTGGGCTGGCTCTCAGGCTGGCTCCCCCGGACGGCTTCCTGGGTGCAGCAGACGGCCGCTGTGGCTGTAGTAGGGCTCACACTGTCTCCCGGACCTCTCGAGCACGGACGGGTGCTTGTGTCTCTGCTGCAACAACAGTCTGGTCGGGTTCGGCTCTTAAACGCTTTCTGGCTCGTCTCTTCCGGGCACGATCAGTGTCTGCTTCCCTCCAGCTCTCCCTTTGTCCTCTCGGCTGCTGCTTAAATAAGACAAGCCAGGGGGAAACCAAACTGCCCGCACCTGTGTGCAATTAGTGCCAATCAAACCCCTGTGGCAAGAGTAGAAGGCGTGGCACTCAATCTCTCACCCACACGTCACACACACACACACACATAGACACTAGTCACCCTGTGACACCCCCCCAGACTAAAATGTTCTAGTCCCGAGAACCAGTCATACATCACCTATACCTAAGAGGGGGGTTACCCATGTTTGGCCTCTGGGAGCGTCTTGGTGCCGGCCCGGGCTCCATCTCCTCTCCCACTGCACCTCGGCCCATCGGAAACATCACTCCCCATGTAGGCAAGGGGCGAGGAGCAGTTTCTTGACCAGCAGGTCGAGGGGATTCAGGCGTTGGGTACAGCAGGCAGGGGCGGAGGTGGTTGCGGTGGAGGGTGCGTTCTGGACCATCTCTGCCTTCTGGTCTGATCTTGTAGACAGGAAGGCCTGCATGGTGACGTCCCACCACCACATATGTTCTCCCATCTGTCACTCAGTTTCCCCTTGTTTTGCCTCCGGTGGTCCACCGCTCCTGAAAAAGTGGAATACTCCTTTAAAATGGTCTAAAATTAAATTTCCATACAACTCCTTCTAATATTTTTATTATGATGTGTGTAGGTTATAGTCTGTGTAATGAATGAAACGACTATTACATTTAAATAAGGAAGCACGCGCTGAATGCAGTGCGCCTTGCAGCAGCAGCCTCTCATCAGGTGGAGAGTGGCTACCATGCCTGCATACTGAAATAGCAAGGAGCAAGAGAGATGACATGGACGAACAAATGGAAGTTAACATGTTCATTTAGGTTCTGGAGCAGGGCCATGCCTCAACCGCTCCTCTAATCAATGGTTACCTTGCTTATCATATTATAGCTTATTATATATTATAGTTTATTATACCTGGTCAACCCATCCTGCCCTGTTTGTCTCAGATCTCTCGACTCACGCTCCCTTCCTGTCATTCATCCATCTTCCTATCTCATCCCTAATTCAATCCGGTGCATCTCTCTCATGTCTCAAGTCATTATAGAAAAAAAATGTCGGGAAGAAAATCGGGAAGGAGTAGGCTAGGCAAACGTATCCGCTCCCTCTTCAAGTTCAAGCACTGAGCCCTGAGCCCTGGTTGACGAAAAAACTTTATTTGTTAAACTTTGAATATTTTTTCTATCATTTTCATTATGTATTTACATGTACACTTTCCAAAAATCTGTGGTATTTTGCTTTTGAATATGAATTTATTCAACAATTTGTTAAATTAGTCCATCAAGTTGTCATATGGTGTGGCATGAAAGTTCTTGTATCTAAAATGAAAATGGAGTATACTTTTCTTAAATAACTCACTTTATCATGACCCTTTATCATTACTATCTTGAGATCCAGAATTTCCTTATTATGCAAATTCATGACATTTTCTATTATTTTTCTTTATCATCATGCAAAGTACAACATTATGTCCTCATGCAATTGTTCAATATATTTTAGATTAATTCTGACAAACCTTGTTATAAATCTAACAAAATGCTTGTAGCTCTTGCTGACACTATTTTCCATGTGTTCCATTGAGATTTTTTATGATTTATCACAAAAAGCCGCAGCCGAGATCCTCTCCTCTCTCTCCTTCAGTCTGTCTCTTCCTCACCTCTGTTTCTTCACTGTCATCTTTTTTTCCAAACTAAAGGCAACACACCCACAGACCGGGTCGGATTCAGCATTTAGTTAGTTTTGTCTTTCTTCTTATTTTGTTATTATCCCACAATACCAAACTGCCTAGTCTGAGAGCCTGAGTGAGCACTGATACTTACTGCCTTTGTGTGTGAGTTCATCTTAATATGATTTAATCTTTATATTTCCTCTTAATAAAAAAAACACTTTGGCGAACAATAACAAACGACTGCTCCAGCGCTTCATTTGTGGATGTGAAAGGAACACTTGGAAGGAGAGGTTTGTATGAAAGAGCTTTATTTAGAAATACATTGACAACACACGGGGGGAGGGGTGTGTGGGGGAGGGGACAGCTTATTCTTACTGTGACAGATATGAACATGGACAGTTCTATTTCACACAGGCTTCACACTCTGCAGCCTGGGAAGGCAAATGGCGAAAGTATCTACAAATGAAAAGCTGTATTTCAACAGTTAAAAATAAAATCAGATTTTAGCTTTGTGGCTAAGATCTGAACCTCAGTTTCCAAGAGGAATATGGGAATAAACAACTGCCAAAATAATTGCACAATAAGTGCATAAGTTCGCCAAAATTCAAGACAAGTCAGCAAAATGTATCACACATGCGTTTTGCATTTCAAATGTACAGATTAGAGTACACATTTGTGTTACAAGGTTATGTTTTAAAATGATGTACCTGCCTGTCTATTTAACCTGTCCTTGTCAGACCTGTATGTTAGTAGCACTGATGATAGTCCTCGACTGAAACATTTGCTGCCTTTTAATTCACTTTTTCTTTTGTTGCACTGTTTTGTCCTGCACTATGTAAAATAAAGTAAGTCTTTTTTGCTTGATCTCAGCCTCTGGACCTCCTCTGTGGCTTTTTTAGCCCTGTTACATCTGGTGTGCGGGTACTCTCTTTGACCTCTACTGTTAGTACTTCTGTACCGACGCACCCAGCCGAACTTTTTTAGATGCCTTTTGTCGGCGCAGTCTCACAGCTTTTTCCCTACTTAAAATGATCAAATAAATGATTGAAAGTCAGGTTACAAAACTAATCCAACTAATTTTGTCAGTTTTTTATTCCCATAAAGCATCTTTAGACTAAGGCATTTTTTGGGGGAAATAAAAATAAATAAAATTGCAGCCTTGTTGGTGAAACTGATGGGATGTGCTCACATAACTTTATTTACAGTTATAGTGTCAAATCTTTTTTGTGGGGATTTTTCAAACCCCTCATACAAATCCAGATTTTAGATTTAGATTATACTAAAATATATAAAATGTGCAATACTATATAATTTCATATGTTGTGTAAGGATTTAATTTTCTCTGCTAGATGGGTCTGTCATGATTGATGGGATACAGTTTGTCATTTCAGAAAGTGTGATTTGCATAAAATGTACATAAAACAAAGACCCTGTCCACAAAGAATTTACAACCAAAACTGAAGCTGTAAAGTTTTCATCTGTTAATTTGTCAGTTTATTTTTCTTTTGGATGAAGGAGATATTCAATGAAAAGGAAACCGTTTAACCTGTGAAGTCATGGTGGAACCAGTTTAACTTGTGAAGTCATGGTGGAACCAGTTTAACCTGTGAAGTCATGGTGGAACCAGTTTAACCTGTGAAGTCATGGTGGAACCAGTGAACCTGTGAAGTCATGGTGGAACCAGTTTAACCTGTGAAGTCATGGTGGAACCAGGATATTTAACATCCGGGCTAAAGAAGGCTCCTGTCAGAAGTTTGGACTCTTTAAAAGCTGCGGTGTCTCTTACAGATGTGAAGCTCTAATAG
>NW_028151674.1:22500-26601 GCF_964638095.1 Poromitra crassiceps | reverse complement strand
TTTCATCAGACTAGTGAAAGTCTTTTGGAGTAAAGAACAGAAGACTAGTAAGGCCGTTAGACACAGGCAACATCTTTCAGCAATGTAGACGGCAATTAAAAAAAAGTTGATGGATTTCTGGTCTGAGGTGCACTCAGCTACATCAGATCCTGTGTATTGCTGTTGTCCGTGTTGCAGCAACGTTGCCCGTCTACATTGCCTGAGGACGTTGCACGTGTGTGAAGGCGTTCACAGTGTACCGACTCAGTATTAATTTCCTCAGGTAGAGATACATGATACCCACTTTATTTACTGTCAATACAGTTATAGAGCATTTTATATATATATATATATAATTATATATAAGGCTGCATTACAGAATGTATGATGTAATTTTCCTGAACTTACCAGACTGTTCTAGCTATTCTGTTATTTTGCTAATAGTTGAAAACTGTGTAAATATTTTGTGAAGGCACCAATAGTCATCCCTACAATTGTCACAATATCGATATCGGGTTATTTGGTCAAAAATATTGTGATATTTCATTTTGTCCATATCGCCCAGTCCTAACTGAGATGCTTAATTTTTCATCATGAAACATCTGCTTTTGTTTAAAAAAGGCAGACAATCCTGTGCTCCATGTGGCTCTGTTGATATCTGATTTCAGTCCTGATCCTGTGCTATGTGGCTCTGTTGATATCTGATTTCAGTCCTGATCCTGTGCTATGTGGCTCTGTTGATATCTGATTTCAGTCCTGATCCTGTGCTATGTGCCTCTGTTGATATCTGATTTCAGTCCTGATCCTGTGCTATGTGGCTCTGTTGACATCTGATTTCAGTCTTGATATCTTGATATTTTAATATTGGCATTATTATTCTCTCCCCTGTTTCAGCCCGGTATCGGCCTGATATCCTGTATCAGTATCAGTGCATCTCTATCCTCAGACAGCTGTCAGTTTCTCTTAGCACCCTGTAGCAATAAAAACAAACCAGTAATATAATGAAGACAAACGGAAAAATAAAAAATATACATTTCTTCTGAAAAATAAAAAATAAATATTTATATATATATTTTTAAATTAGCTACAGTAACATGACACCACCACCAGTAATTTGTAGTTGGGGAATGTGAGGGTAAGAGTGTGTCTGCGTGTGTGTATGTGTGCATGTGCGTGTGTGTGTGTGTAGTGTAGTGTGTGTGTGTGTGTGTGTCTATGGGCAGCCCTGTGTGCCCACGGCTCCATGGACAGCCAGAGGTTTGGACAGCATGGCCGGCCGGTGGTTGAGCGTCGCTCGGCGGATGCAGCCGTGGAAGGAGGGCAGGCCGGCAGGGAGACCGGGCACGACAATGCCACCTGGTGGACAGACAGAGGAACAATCACGTTGAGGGAGGCGAGACGAAGGCACTGTCCTTTTTTCTTTGCACAGAAAGAGCAGTGTGAAAACAGAATTGTGATCTGTCAGATTTGGGCCATTTTCGTAGATCTGATATCCTTTTCCAGATTTTTTTTATGTAAAAATCCACCCATCTTATGAGTCTAAAATGACAAAGTGGGCCTGCAACAGAAACGTGTGTCTTATTCCCACTAATTGAGACTATATAGATCCCAATTCATGTAGCGTCCCCGTCTGGGAAGCGAGAGAGCGCATGTTCAACTCCCGCACGTTTTCTTTTTACTTTTGGTTTGAACCCCAAACCAAACCATAACCAGTTGATTTGTTGCCTAAACATAACCAAGTTGTTTTAACACTTTGAGTGCCACGGCCCTTGGGCAAAAGGTTGCTTGCTGTGCCACATAGGCCGCAATGCATTTTAAAACAGTCATATAATTTCTTTAATAATTACTATGTAAACACTGAACACGCACAAATAACGATGAGACTCTCTTCTATCACCTGCAAAAAAAAGTTTATTGATCCCATTTTCCGTTCTTTAGTTATGAGCCGGAGAAGATAGCTTGATTGAACGAAAAACAGAGCTTTTTTTCTACGAGCTGAGATAATGAGCCTTTTGTGAAATTAAACATTTCAAGCACATCACTGACTCTGAAGCTAATTTTCTGATGTAGTCACACCTCAAAAATAATTTCCTTCAATAAAACAGTGAAGGCAAGGGAATTTTGTTTGGAAGAATAATATTTTTAGCTGAAACCAGCAGCGCTGGCGCCTGCATGCGCTGCTGGTTGCAGCTTCTTGCTGATCTTTTGCTGCTGGTGGGCATCGGATATTCTGGCTTGCGTTTGCCAACCCTGTCCTGAGCCCTGTACTACGAAACTAGTTTAACAGATCCGCGATAAGTCCCTTTGATCTGGTTTGACTGAACAGGATCAAAGCTATCTAGTTAACTGATACTACGACGCTGGTTTTTTACTAGGTAAGTGGACCTGGGATCTGCCTGTGCACGCGCACGTTTTTCGCTCGTGCACAGGCGCGCGTCCACGCGAAAGAGGTGCGCCAGCCAATCACATTATGAACAGCTGAGTTTATCCACGCCCACACCCATTTCCACACCCATTTCCTCGTTCAATGAAGCGCAGTGCATGATCAGAGTTTTAGCGGATATTTAATGTATCCGCGATTTAATGTCAGAATGAAAATCCGCGTTGGATAGTCTGCTGAAGGGCTGTCTAAGGCAGCAGCTTGTATTCACATCAGTCATTTGATTTACTTTGATCAGCGATTGATACAGCTGCATTGATACAGGCAGCAGCAACACATGTAAATGTGTAATCTCAGTCTATACATTTCCACAATCTGTAAGCCTATTTAGACCATAGATTTAGAAACGCATGCTCAATGAATAATGATCTCTATCACTCATGTGTGTGGTTGCACTGATCGAATAATTCATATATAAAATAGCCTAGTATAAAGCCTAATAGCCTACTATAAAAGAGAAAACTGCTGGGGCTATCCATATTTATCCCATATCTATATTATATGTATAGGCTTTTCTGGCATGTAGGAGAATCACCCTCACTCCATTTGAGGGTCCATTCATGATATGCGCCGCGGTGATTAATAGTGATCATATTTCTCCACGCATCGTTGAGCTATTAAGACATAAAGTGGTAAGTAGGCTTAATTTAATTATGTAGCCTACAGAGCCACAAATGTTTTTCTTGTTATATTCTCAGTTGACTGCAATCTATTTTTCATATGGCGATCTTATATGAACGGTGAGTGACTCCAGAGAGCCGATTATATGGGTCTGTCATGGATTTTGATCTTATCCTCTGAAGCTAACCTGGTCGCGACCAGGTTAGCTTTGCAGCGTCAGTTGCCATGGTGATTGAAAGTTAACTTGCTTTGTAGTACGGCTAAACCAGGTTTAAACTCAAACTTACTCGGATAAGGCATTAAACTAGCTTCGTAGTACACGCCACTGCTGTCTGGGTCTGTGTTGTGTACTTGGCTCTGCGTGCCCACCTCCCCCCCTCCTCCTCCCCCCCGTTGTGGGAGGAGTGTCTCTCTGCTCTGCTGTTTTCTCTGCCTGTGCTCAGCACTGAAAAAGTCCGCTAGATCCTGCTTTTTTACAGCCGCGTGTACCAGCTCCCATGCTTCAAGTTGAGAATAATAACAAATCCACGGCTGATCATGCAAATGGGTGTTGCAGCGGACACGGAGGCTGTTGCAGCGGACACCGAGGTGCTCAATTGTGATAGCAGATTGGCTGCTGCAGGGGCACAGCTAAACGTTGCTTCAATGAAGCCGCTGCATACGGACGGATGCGATGCGATTTCCTTTCCCCCAATGACTTCTTCTGTGTGTTTCACTCCACGTTCTCTCATCTGGAGAGCGCTGTCGCCACCTAAGGGTTCTGTAAAATAGGTTAGACACATTCAATACCTCTGATATTGTAAGAGGCGATGTAAGAAGCTGAGATGGACACCCCCCCGTCAAAAAAAAAAATCGAGTTATTGACGCCATTTGGCGTCGCTGGCACTCTACGGTAAATTTCTAATGACGCCATATGGCGTCGCTGGCACTCAATGTGTTAATTGCGTTTGACATTGGAAAGGCAGCAAGGTTTTCTAATTAATGTGTTTTGTTTCAAATTGACATTGAGTTTATCCACGTAAAATGCCACCTTTTAGAAATGTATTTTGCCAACCATGGGC
>NW_028151674.1:2500-17500 GCF_964638095.1 Poromitra crassiceps | reverse complement strand
AAACACACTCAGACACACACTATACACACAGCTTTACACACAGCTTTACAAACACCTGACAGAGAGAGAGAAAACACACTCAGACACACACTATACACACAGCTTTACACACAGCTTTACAAACACCTGACAGAGAGAGAGAAAACACACTCAGACACACACTATACACACAGCTTTACACACAGCTTTACAAACACCTGACAGAGAGAGAGAAAACACACTCAGACACACACTATACACACACACTATACACTAGGGGTGGGGGAAAAAATCGATTCACCTAAGTATCGCGATTTTTAATGTCACGATTTTTTGAATCGATCTTTTATTCCAGAATCGATAATCGGCAAAAAAAAAAAAAAAATTTTTTTTTTTTTTTGGTGCTTGCAGTCAGGCCACTTACTGAACAGCAGGCCAGGCGCCGCCTACTGGTTTACTAGTGGTTTTATTACTTTATTAGTTAGTCTGAAGTAATAATTACACTTCAGGGTTAAAGTGGGTGCATCTCATTGTCAAATTGGGCTTCAAACGGCCCAAATTTCACGCGCGTCGGCCCATACCGGCCTGGCCTGCTTGGTATCTAATGCCCGGCCTGAATTATGATCCCAGTCCGCCCCTGTTTTTAACTACCGGTATATCGCCCAGCCCTACTCATGATATATAATATACAGTCTCTAGTGTATGATTAAACTTTTCCCATGTTCTAATCTAGTGTAAAAAAGCAAACAAACTGAAAAAATAAAAGAAAAAAATAAACAAAAATCGCAATAAATCGTAATATCGAATCGCAATAATCGTAGAATCGCAATACTTAAGAATCGCAATATAAATCGAATCGGCACCCAAGAATCGTGATAGTATCGAATCGGGAGATAAGTGAATCGCCACAGCCCTACTATACACACAGCTTTACAAACACCTGACAGAGAGAGAGAAAACACACTCAGACACACACTATACACACAGCTTTACACACAGCTTTACAAACACCTGACAGAGAGAGAGAAAACACACTCAGACACACACTATACACACAGCTTTACACACAGCTTTACAAACACCTGACAGAGAGAGAGAAAACACACTCAGACACACACTATACACACACACTATACACACAGCTTTACAAACACCTGACAGAGAGAGAGAAAACACACTCAGACACACACTATACACACAGCTTTACAAACCCCCTGGAGAGAGAAAACACACAGACACTATAGACCAGGGATGTCAGAGATACGGCCCGCGGTCCGGCCCGCGGGCAGGTTTCATCCGGCCCGCAAGATGTTTTGGAATATTAACACATTCACTGCCAGCCGTTTTTTTTTTACTGTAGGTAGCTTCTGCCAGAGGGTTTTTTTGAGGATTCTGGCTCATCTTTCAAGACCCGAGGATTCTTTTCTGCTAAGATTTTGTGAACACACAATATCTCAAAAGAACTAATAGAATGTGTGCTTTCTCTGTCTAAAAGAGTTAGTTTGTAGAGTTAGTAGTTATGTAAGCATTAGCAGTTGAATACAGCATGGTTTCAGCGTCTGAAAAATTATTTTGAGATAAACTGCTTTTTGTGAAATTCGATAGAACAGTCACTTTAACCATTCATTTTTGGCATCAGTAAGACGTCAGACATCTAAACAATAGTTTTGAACAGTAATTTCCTCCATAACAGCAGGAAACACCCCTCTCATTCAAACTCCTCCCTCCGTGTGTGTTCTTCTTGGCTGCAGCGGGCGTGTCACAAGCTCGTTTCTGTTGCTCCTGTAACCTCGCGTCACCAGGCTCACTGCTTCTGCTGCTGCTGCCTGTCCGCTGTGCAAGTCTGGATCGGCTCGCTCGTTTCTTGTGGTTTGTGTTGAGAGCTTTGATGAAGCTTTTGCGATTCTGGTCTTATTTATGCTGCGTGTTTCAAAGTGTGTTCCACCCGTAATCTATTATGCAAATTTGCAATCCCGCACCGCCAGCAATCAGCGTGAAAACGAAAGCGTTTTCGCCATCCATTTTCATGAGAATGGCTTCCTCACACATGCTTTTTGCTTGCCTTCCTCTAGTCTGGGAGAGCACTGTCGCCACTTAGTGGGTCGGTGGAATGGGTTGTACATGTTCGGTGGCTTCAATAATTATATAAGAGATGTAAAAGGGTTAGATGCACATCCCACGGTCAAAAAAAAAAAAAAAAAAATTTTGACGTAAAAACACGTCATTGGCAGTCAACCGTTGGATTTAGTTTGACGTAAAAACACGTCATTGGCAGTGAACGTGTTAAAAAAATTTTTTTTTTTTTTTTTTTATTGAATTATTATTATTATTAAATTCGCACCCCATTATCATGAACTATGTGTGGCTAATAAGCAAGCTAAGAGTTCATTCATAAGTTAATTAACCTGCACTACAAGGAAGTATGTCATCAGGTGTAAACAAAGCCGCCATGATGCCACGCTGGAATTGAATCGCGCTTTCGGCTACCTACCAAAAAACAAAGGAATCAACAAGATGCTGTCGAAAAAGAGAAAGGTTGACTGTGTTACACAGGAAGTCATAACACAACTGGGTCAAGTGGGCGTGGCTACATAAGGTGAATAAATACACACAGCTTTACAAACAGCTGGTGTTACATAGTAGCTACAAACTGCTCTTAAAGTTATTCACAGCAGGAGCCTCATTGTACTGAATGCTTTGTGCACGTCGCTCACTTCTCTTTCTCTTTGTAAAAACATTCAGGTCACGTTCCTTCAAGACCGTTCCATCAAAATAATGATCAATAAATGACGGTCAGAGAAATAAGACGCTGACATTTGCACCGTGTATTTTTGCTTGCTTGGAATTGTTGATGGTCTAATTGAATTGGATCGTTTATTCTACTGATGCACTCAATGTCAAATAATCTGGATTAATGGTTAATAATCCCCAACATTTTCATATAAATCAGTCTTGTTTTGTGCGTCTCACTGCTCCGACTCGACAGTGATCCAACCTATATACAGTTCATAAAGCCATCAGATATTAGCAGCCAAATCCAGCCACCTGTTGTAATAAATTCACTTCCTGGTACCCGGGTCATGTGACCTTTCATGGCGTGTGACCTCACCGTGTGCCACTGCTGGTCGTTGTACTTCCTGCGGCTGCGCAGGCTGACCTTCCTCTTGCCTCCATCCAGCAGCAGCAGCAGGTGGCCCTCTGACATCACGAGTGACATCACGGCGGCGCCGTGCGGGCCGCCGGCCGCGTACAGAACCACGCCGTCAGTAGAGTTGATCCTCAGAGCCATGGAGATGTGAGGCCTGCCGGGAGAGGAGGGGAGGGGGAGAGAGTTCTCAACGGGCCTGAACATTCAAACCCGACCCGAAACTAGGGTCAGGTACCAAAACCTCTATGGTACTACCGCTACCGTCCTGAGACGTTAAACCGAGGTCCTGACTCTCTGTGGTCATTAAAGGGACAGTTCGGCTTGTTTGAAGTGGGGTCCTATGAGGTACTTGCATACAGTCAGTGTACTACATGCACTGGAATGCAGCCGGCCGGCACCAGGCGAGTAGGGCTGTCTGCTGCGTGTGAAGGGGGCCATGAGCAAAAACGTACAAAACAACAGAAAAAATACATAACATGGTTCCATACTGCTCACCTGGTGTAATGCAAGTCTCCACAAGCCCTGAGATGCCAAGTTGAAAATATGTCATTTCCACCCTGTTTTGAGCTGAAATCGTCTCTGTAGCCAGGTGAGGCAGCAGGTGAGGCAGCAGGTGAGGCAGCAGGTGAGGCAGCAGGTGAGGCAGCAGGTGGGGGGGCTGATGAGGCTGCTGCACCTGCTGGCTACAGTGAAGATTTCAGCTGTAAATGATGTCTTTTCATGTCAATTTGGCATCTCAGGGCTTGTGGAGACTTGGATTATTCCAGGTGAGCAGGATGGAAGCATTTTATGTATTTTTCTAATCTTGTTTTGTACCTTTTTGCTCGTGGCTCCTTCACACTCAGCAGACAGCTCTACTCGCCTGACGTGGCCGGTCTCCATTTCTCCAAACTGGGACCACGCTGGTTGCATTCTACTGTGTGTAGCACACTGACTGTATGCTCTACTGTGTGTAGCACACTGACTGTATGCTCTACTGTGTGTAGCACACTGACTGTATGCTCTACTGTGTGTAGCACACTGACTGTATGCTCTACTGTGTGTAGCACACTGACTGTATGCTCTACTGTGTGTAGCACACTGACTGTATGCAAGTGCACCATCTGATTTCACAAAGTAATAGTTGTTCCAGGACCCCGCCCCCGAACTCTTTTGATTGGTCACCATGATTGCTTCTTCCTGGAAAGTCCCACACAGGCCTTCCTTCAATCATGCCCACCTAATCATCCCTCGTTACCTAATTGGCACATTCAGTCCTGAGAGATACACAGACAGAAGGAGAGACAGACAGACAGACAGAGGGAGAGACAGACAGACAGACAGAGGGAGAGACAGACAGACAGACAGACAGAGGGAGAGACAGACAGAAGGAGAGACAGACAGACAGACAGAGGGAGAGACAGACAGAAGGAGAGACAGACAGACAGACAGAGGGAGAGACAGACAGAGATACAGACAGACAGACAGACAGAGGGAGAGACAGACAGAAGGAGAGACAGACAGACAGACAGAGGGAGAGACAGACAGAGAGACAGACAGACAGAAGGAGAGACAGACAGAGGGAGAGACAGACAGACAGACAGACAGACAGACAGACAGACAGACAGACAGACAGACAGAAGGAGAGACAGACAGACAGACAGAAGGAGAGACAGACAGACAGACAGAGGGAGAGACAGACAGAGGGAGAGACAGACAGAAGGAGAGACAGACAGACAGACAGACAGACAGACAGAAGGAGAGACAGACAGACAGACAGAGGGAGAGACAGACAGAAGGAGAGACAGACAGACAGACAGAGGGAGAGACAGACAGAGAGACAGACAGACAGAAGGAGAGACAGACAGACAGACAGAGGGAGAGACAGACAGACAGACAGACAGACAGAGGGAGAGAGAGAGCGGTAGAGAGACACTCACACAGTGCTGAACGTGCTGGGCAGTGTGTCGTATCTGTGGTAGCTGTGTGTGGAGCCACTGAAGTGAGAAGCTCCAGGCTCCTGAGCTGCCTGCTCACCCCGACACGACCCTCTGGTGTTCCTGCTACGAGAGCCAGGCTGCTTCTTCTGCTTCCCCTGGAGAGAGAGAGAGGGGGGAGGGAGAGAGAGACATAGGGAGAGGGGGAAGGGATGGAGAGGGGAGAGAGAGAGAAACATGCGGAGAGAGAGGGGGAGGGATGGAGAGGGGGGAGAGAGGGGGGAGAGAGAGAGGGGGAGGGATGGAGAGGGGGGAGAGAGACGGGGGAGGGAGAGAGATGTGAGAGAGAGAGAGAGAAAAGGGGGAGAGAGGGGGGAGGGAGAGAGAAGGGGGAGAGAGGGGGGAGGGGGAGAGAGACATGGGGAGAGGGGGGAGAGAGAGGGGGAGGGAGAGAGAGAGGGGGAGAGAGAAGGGGGAGAGAGAGAGAGATGGGAGAGAGAGAGGGAGGAGGGGCAGAAGGGAGAGAGAGAGGGGGAGAGAGGGGAGGGAGAGAGAGGGATGAGGGAGAGAGAGAGGGAGAGTAGCACGAGAGAGGGGGAGAGGGGGGAGGGAAAGAGAACAGGAGCGAGTGAGAGAGTATTGTTAGGTTTTTTGCAGTTTAGGTGGTTCAGTTAGTCTCTGCTAAGTGTGTGTGTGTGTGTGTGTGTGTGTGTGTGTGTGTGTGTGTGCGTGTGCACGTACCTTGTGGTTCTTGCCGTGTCTGGGCGGAGCAGCTAGGATCTGCTGGGGCTTCTTGGCAGCAGGACAGTCCAGAGGAACATTGACGTTCTCCTTGGCTTTGATCAGGTTCTGAACCATCTGAGGACTCGTCTCCCTGAGGGACCACACACACGCCAAGAGACTCACTTTAGAGGTCAACTCTTCTCAGTGAATGAGCAGATTCCACTGTCTGTCTATGGAGTTAACTAGTGTTCAACTTTCACACCTTTTCAGGACTGAAAAGCTGTGAAGGACTGAAGAAAGGAGGACCGAAGAATTCGAATTTGTCCCTGAAAGAGTGAAGCTATATCTGCTTCTTTTTTTTTTTTTTTACTTATATTTTTTTCCCGATTTTTTATCCCATTTTTAACCCCATTAGTGCTAATTTAATTTATTTATCCTGGTTGCTACTCCACCCTCTGCCGATCTGGGGAGAGCCGAAACTGGCTCCATGCTTCCTCCGAGACATGGGCAGTTAGCCAGCCGCTTCTTTTCACCTGACAGGGGAAGCTTCACCGGTAGGACATAGCACGTGGGAGGATCACGCTATTCCAACCAGTTCCCCTCCCTCTGAACAGGCGCCCTTAACGACCAGAGGAGGAACCACATCAGCGACCAGGATATTGCATGTTTTGGTGAAGGGGGTTCCTATATGAAGGAAGCCCCCGGGAGGCACGGGGAGAACATGCAAACTCCACACAGAAAGGCCATTTTGATGACCCCACCCGGGCAGTGGGCACTCGAGGACATGCGGACGGGCACGCATTCCTTCAGCGTTCACAACGTCCCAGGTGGGAATCGAACCCAGGACCTTCGAGCTGTGAGGCGACAGCGTTTACCACTGTACCACCGTACCCCCTTATATATCTATATATATATAGATCTGCTTTTCTGATAACTCCTGTAGTGCAGTGCCTGTTCACCCTGCTCCTTGGGTCCCCAGTGTATTGTGTAGTTTGTAGTAGTGGTCTTGTACTCGCAGCTAAAGCGCAAATTATGCTCGAGCGAAATCGGCGGCGCTGACTGCGCCGAGGGGGTCCTGGGCGTCCTCTCGGCGCAGCTCGGCGTAGGGGGCGTGCAGCTCCTCAAACATGTGACTCTGCGCCGTCAATTCATTGTTGTGAGGAATGAGGAAATGCCATTTCCTCATTTAACGTGCTTGTCCCTCATCTAGCAAAGCCTTCTGCCGAAATGAGTTTTGAAATGGAGGGACAATAAAATGTTCCCCCACCGACATGATTGCAAGTTACCGGTATTAGTAAACGATAAAGTTTTGGACAAGTTATGTTCGAGTATGCACAGTCTCGCTGTCGCCACTCGGCGGCGGCAAGGCTCCAAGTCGTGGCTGCGCAAAACCATGCCGGGCGCTTAAGGCTTAACATGTGTGTGTGTGTGTGTGTGTGAGAGAGAGAGAGAGCAAGAGAGAGAGAGAGCAGGAAGACACTGGTTTCATAGCTAATGTTAGCCTAGCTTAATCTACATATGGCATTTCTAAACAAAAACAACTATCAATACCAACAGCCCTACTATTAAACACCATAGCCAGGGTGCTGTCTCACACATTGATAGTGGGCTCTTGATCTCTTCTGACCTGACTTGCTGTTCTAGATTTAGACTTGAGACTTGTGCCTGCAGACCTTAGACTGACTTTGGAGCAGAGTGGACTCGGTCACTCCTCTGTGTGTAAGAACAGGCCCTGCCCTGAGCTGAGCTGTGTTCTCAGCTGAGTTGTGGAGCTCACCTCTTGATGAACAGGTTGCTGATGCAGCCGGTCAGGTTGCCGGCCGTCTGGTCGGGTGTCCCTCCCAGGTAGACTCCGCCCGGCTGGGTCACCGCAGCTGACACAGCACGCCCGCCGCCTCCAGCCCGCCCGCCATCATTACCCTTCTCCAGCATGTCGTCCATGTACAGACGCATCCTGCAGGCAGGAAGCACAACACACACACGGCGGGTCAGACCCAGGGCTGCGGGAAGTGGGGGTGCTGCAGGTGCTGCAGCACCCTCTGCTGTTTTGTATTGGAATTGGATTGGAAAATATATATGATTAAAATGTGTTTTATATGTTTTATACTGCGATATTTAGGGTTTAGTTGAAGACTATGAGCAAAGCAAAGAGGGTGGAGATGTTATTTTTGACGTTTGGTTTATAATAATGAGATAATAAAATATAATAATAAGTTCAGTGTTTCTGCCTGTGTTGCTGTCTGTTGTAGTGACCTAAAGGGAGAGCAGGTGGTGACATGAAAATGAGTGAGAAACGGAGAAAATACTGAATAATGACATCACAACAGTCTAATCCTAATGTTAATTTAAAATGAGATATTCCTCTAAATATGGCTAAAAAAAAACATCCAAAAGTCCAAAAAACGGCCCAAATCAGCTTCGGCGCCAAAGGTCCCTTCCTTGCAGCACCCCCCTACTTAAAAAGACTTCCAGCGGCCCTGGTCAGAGCGGCCGGGAGACCACAGTCACAGCAAACTGCATCGGAATTAGATTCACCATTTAAAAGTGACCCGTAGTTTTTCAAAATGATTGAGAGCGCAACATTAAAACGGTTGATTAGATGTTTTTTCTCGGGTAAAGCACACCTCTAACTGCACACGACACATTTTGATCACAGTCGTAAATGAAAATGTGGCAGTACAATAATGTGAACAGGAACTGCCTGCTAGTTATGTGGTCTGAACACTCGTAGTGTTCGTACCCGTTGACGTTGTGGTACAGAGCGACGTAGTGGCTGTTGTCGTCGTTGTAAGTCTTCTGCGTTCGGATCTCGCTGTTTCCAGCGCGCACCACCACGTGACCCTTATCCAAAAAACACCTGGCACACTCCGTCCTGCAGGGGGCCGCGGTGAGCGGAGACGCCGCCACGGGGGAGAGATGGAGAGAGAAGAAAGGTAAGTGGAAAGACTCAGACAGGAAGACGTTTGATATTCCTTAATGAAAGCAAGACAGAGGATTAAATAATGTAAGTTGAGTAAAAAAAAAATCTAAATAACTTAAATTTCTATTCTTGGATAAAATATAACTTCTATGATCAGTATCTATTTATATCTATTTATGTCCATTTTACAAAACTTTCATGGCCTTGATTTTTTTCTCGAGCTTTCGAGCATTTCAAGGACCCGTAAGGAGCCACCCCCCCCTCACCCACCTGGACCTGGTGGTCCCTCCCCCCCTCACCCACCTGGACCTGGTGGTCCCTCCCCCCCTCACCCACCTGGGCCTGGTGTTCCCTCTCCCCCTCACCCACCTGGGCCTGGTGGTCCCCTCCCCCCCCCCTCACCCACCTGGGCCTGGTGGTCCCTCCCCCCCTCACCCACCTGGGCCTGGTGGTTCCTCCCCCCTCACCCACCTGGGCCTGGTGGTCCCTCCCCCCTCACCCACCTGGGCCTGGTGGTCCCTCCCCCCTCACCCACCTGGGCCTGGTGGTCCCTCCCCCCTCACCCACCTGGGCCTGGTGGTCCCCCCCCCTCACCCACCTGGGCCTGGTCGGTAGAACATGAGTCCAGCCTTCTGCTCGGTCCTGAAGCCGAAGCCGGCGTAGAAGTTGTTCCTGAGGCTGACGCTGGCTGGAGGAAGCTCCAGGTAGCTCTGCCCCGAGAAGTGAGCCTCCCGGGCCACCTGCACACACACAAAACACACACGCACACACACAGACACACACACACACACAACACACACACACACACACACACACACACACACACACACACACACAGGGGTCAGGACTTATCAGTGTGTGTGTTATTTTACTTGTATCTCTATGTGTAGCCTGGACAATTCACATTGCACTGCATTGCATTTGCAAAATGCAAATTTGTCGGCAATCTCTCAGTTCCATTTCTATCTCCAGGGGGCGTTACCAACGGGCGCAGTCCAAAACAAAGAACTTCCATTGATAAGAATAGACCACTACATCGTTCCATTGCAACAACAACAACAACGCGAGGCAAATCCGCCATTTTGGCCTGGAGGGGACTACCTCTGATTGGCTGTCAAGGTCTGATCAACGTACTGATGTTGTGCTTAGCGCAAGAAGGCTTTTCTTTCCCCCCCAGGCCAAAATGGTGGCAGCACTGTTGTCAGAAATCCACCATGAGATCAAAGAGACATCAAAAATGGATTTCTTTGCCAAGAGAGGAAGGAGCGAGGAAGACGAGGAGGAAGATGAGGATGAGGAGGGGGGATGTGACTATAATAAGGGTTGGATGGAGGAGGGGTGGTGGTACCAGCAGGTCGTTGGCACAGCCGTAGCTCACTCCAGAGCTCTTCATCCTCTTCAGGTCAATGTGAGAGTTCATGGCCTTCAGGTTCCTGAAGCAGCCCTTCAGAGAACCCTGCTTAGAGAACAGAGCCTTCAGCCTGCACAGAGAGAGAGGAGGGGGGGGGGGAGAGAGAGAGAAAGGGAGAGGGGAGGGAGAGAGAGAGAGAGAGAAAGGGAGAGAAAGGGAGAGGGGAGGGAGAGAGAGAGAGGGAGAGAAAGGGAGAGGGGAGGGAGAGAGAGAGGGAGAGAAAGGGAGAGAGGGGGGAGAGAGAGAGGGAGAGAAAGGGAGAGGGGAGGGAGAGAGAGAGGGAGAGAAAGGGAGAGGGGGGGGGAGAGAGAGGGAGAGAAAGGGAGAGGGGAGGGAGAGAGAGAGAGGGGGGGGAGAGAGAGGGAGAGAAAGGGAGAGGGGAGGGAGAGAGAGAGAGAGAGAGAGGGGGGGGAGAGAGAGAGAGAAAGGGAGAGAGAGAGGGAGAGAAAGGGAGAGGGGGAGGGAGAGAGAGAGAGAGAGAGGGGGGAGAGAGAGAGAGAAGGAGAGAGGGGGGAGAGAAAGACGAGGGGGGGGTGTTAGTATGACGGAGATTATTCTGAAAACGCAGCCGCAGCTGAAACGCTTGTGTGGCCGGAGAACGCCTTTCATTTTAAAACCATGCGGCGTGTGCGTATGTGTGTGTGCGTGCGTGTGTGTGTGCGTGTGCGTGCGTATGTGTGTGTGCGTGTGTGTGTGTGTGTGTGTGTGTGCATGTGCGTGTGTGTGTCCGTGTGTGTGCGTGTGCGTGCATGCGGCGTGTGCGCGTCCTGCTCACTTGTCAGGCATCTGTCCTCTGGTACTCCTCCCAGGTAGTAGGTGCCGGTGAAGGGGGGGATGCTCTCAGTGAACTGGTGCTGGTAAAGGGATTTGCGGTTGTTTCTCACCACAACCTGCTGCTTCCCCGTGCGCAGGATGATGATCTCCAGCTACACCAGTGGAAAAAACAACACCAGAATTAGTAAGAACTCTTGTGCAGACAGGCAGACGACAGACAGAAAGACAGACAGGCAGACAGACAGACAGACAGACAGACAGACAGACAGGCAGACAGACAGGCAGACAGACAGACAGGCAGACAGACAGGCAGACAGACAGACAGCAGACAGACAGACAGGCAGACAGACAGGCAGACAGACAGACAGACAGACAGACAGACAGACAGGCAGACAGACAGACAGACACACAGACAGACAGACAGGCAGACAGACAGGCAGACACACAGACAGGCAGACAGACAGCCAGACAGACAGACAGACAGACAGACAGACAGACAGACAGACAGACAGACAGGCAGACAGACAGACAGACAGACAGACAGACAGACAGACAGACAGACAGGCAGACAGACAGACAGACAGACAGACAGACTCACATTTTTGGTTTCGGCGTCACTGATCCTGAGGTTTGCGGGATCGGGGTCTTTGGGCTCCAGCTCGATCAGATCACCAGTGAAGTCATAGAAGACCTTCAGTCTGCCCTGACGCACCGCCAGGCACAGGAACTGGTCCTGAGAGAGGGAGAGAGAGGGGGGAGAGGGAGGGAGGGAGGGAGAAAGAGAGAGAAAGAGGAGGGAGAAAGAGAGAGAGACACAGAAAGGGGGAGGGAGAAAGAGAGAGGGAGAAAGAGAGAGGGCGAAGGAAAACATTATGAGTGAATGTTATAGTGAAACTATAGATGTATGATGATTGTATCTATACGTCTGTACATGTAATGTGATATTCACAATGGACATCGCATAATAAATATCACATTACATGAATGATTCTACAAAACATGAATGAATGAATGAAGAAAGGAAAGAATTAATTAGTGAGTGAGTGAATGTTGTGAAAGGAATCTATATATACATTATGTATAATGAATCTATACATTATGTATAATGAATCTATATATACATTATGTATAATGAATCTATATATACATTATGTATAATGAATCTATACATTATGTATAATGAATCTATATATACATTATGTATAATGAATCTATATATACATTATGTATAATGAATCTATATATACATTATGTATAATGAATCTATATATACATTATTTATAAACGGCTCTCTCAAATCAAGCAATCTGATTGGTTCACAGCCATTGTATAATTCCAGTAACCGAGTTCAATAACCATGGCCATGGGTTATTGGTTGCCATGGCAACTCTCTTACTAAAAGGCAGCGCTGCCTCGAGCTCCGTGTTGGGCTTTCCAGAAAGCTCTCAGCTTCTCAGCAAGCGCCAGGATTGGCCAATGTCAACTTCAGTCTCAGAACGATCCAATCAAATGACCCGCACGTCTATCTTCTTGCTAGAGGTCCGCCTTACAGTAGTGTCAAAACAAAAAGCTACTCGTCTTGCAGCCAGACGCATGATGGCGCAACTCTCTTAGGCTTTGGTTACCTCAAAAACAAAATGGCGGAGACAGTTTTCAGATCCTTGTGAATCGATCTTCGCATTATAACTTTACTAATACTTCGCAGAAAATGATGTTTTGTACAAGATAGACGCGGGCTAATGTCTTAACCCCTCTCTCGCGCGCCCTCACTCTTAACCCCGCATTTCTAAATAAGACGTAACGTTACTTGGTGTCGGCATACGGCTCTGGTTGTCGGCCTTGCAAAAAGCTCTCAGCAAGCGCCAGGATTGGCCAATGTCGACTTCAGTCTCCAGAACGATCCAATCAAATCACCCGCACGTCTATCTTCTTGCTAGAGGTCCCGCCTTACAGTAGTGTTTCAACTGACTCTATCAGAATAAAATGCCAGTCGGACTTATAGTATTATTATTATTATATTATTATACTTGGAAACCGTTTTATAAAAGCAATATAGCACTCGAGCAGCGTGTGTTGTGGAATATATCCCGCTGATAAGCTTATAACAGCTTATCAGCGGATATATTCTCCACAACACACTTGCTCTCGTGTTATATTGCTTAAGTATAATGAACGTTGGAAATACAACTTTGGATGAATAATTCCACAGTGGAGTGATGTACCGTGAAGCCTCAATTAATAGCCCGGGTTGTTTATTATAATGTAGCCAGACCCCGCCTCTATATGGGACCTGCGGCAAATTGGGATGGTTTAATTCTCTTTGCACAAAATTCTTGCTCAGCAAAGATTGGAAATAGTATCAAACTGTTGATTTAAACCAGTATGAATATTACTTGGATTAAAAAATACAGTATAGAGATCTGCTTTGCCACCTGCTATTTGGCGTATCTTTTCTAGTACAGTAATAAATAAATACAGTCAAAAATTATACTCATAATTCTCAAACAAATTATTTACCCTAAACCTGTCGGATTTAGTGTTAAAAAAAAATCAGCAGAAACTAATAGAAAAGCTCAGAACGAAAATGTGCTGCTGTTGAACAAATTTCCACTTAAAGAGCACATCACTCAGCCGCGCCGCAATTAGTAATTAACAGTTGTACTGTATATTACTTTTATTATATGTATATTACGTCTTTCTGACAGAAGAATTGTTGCGGTGCAGGAATCTGTCAAGCCAGCTGGCGCTAGCAGCTCCCCGTCCCCGTCCCTGCTGTCACTCACCGAGGCGTACATTTCTTTAGCCTCCATCCGGATCATTTTGCGCGATCAGGTGACGCGCTCACATTCTACGGATCGCGGGTCGCAATATCGCTCAGCAAGTAAGTAAAAAAATAAAATTCAAAATACCCGGCGTCAAATTGAGACCCGCGTTTATTTACAAAATATGTAGCCAGACCCCACGTCTATATATGAGACCTGCGGCAATTTGGGACTCGAAATGTTAATTTGAATGTTTTACTTTTCATTTGAAAAGTTTTACGGTACTTAATTTAAGACATAAAATGTATACATAAATGAATGAACGAAGGAAGGAAGGAAGAAATAGAATAGATAGAATGAGATGGATGATGGATGAATGGATGGATGGATGAATGAAGGGACGTGTACCCCGTTCTGCAGCATCAGCATTATTCCATTGTGTGACAGCAGCCTGACTTCCTGTTCGAAGCGTTGCATTCTGGGGGAATCCCCTTTGATGACGATCTCAGCGTAGCCGGTGCCATCAAAGTACGCCGCGTCGTTCACCCACTGCTGAGTCAGCACAGGCTTGGCCCTGACACACAGCACAGAGACAACATTTATCTGCTGAGTCAGCACAGGCCTGGCCCTGACACACAGCACAGAGACAACATTTATCTGCTGAGTCAGCACAGGCCTGGCCCTGACACACAGCACAGAGACAACATTTATCTGCTGAGTCAGCACAGGCCTGCCCTGACACACAGCACAGAGACAACATTTATCTGCTGAGTCAGCACAGGCCTGGCCCTGACACACAGCACAGAGACAACATTTATCTGCTGAGTCAGCACAGGCTTGGCCCTGACACACAGCACAGAGACAAACATTTCATTCATTCATTCATTCATTCATTCATTCGTTATTCATTATTCGATAGTGATACCATTTTAGTCTTTAATGATACCACTATTGATATTTTTTATTTGGTGGACAGAAGAGACAACAATAAATGAATAACAGAACTGGTATTGCTTGAGTGAGTGAGTCTGTGACTGTTTTATTCTGAACAGAATTAAATTTGCCTTGCTTGGTTAGGCAATTCAATTCAATTCTTCTTTGTGTAGTTAATGGCGGTTGGCAGGCAATTCAATTGAATTCAAAAACTTGAATCGATGTATGTTTGTGCACCAGTGATTTGAGGTAGATGACGTGATTCTCGTCTCTCAAGACATACCGTCACGCTATAGGACCCGCCATGTCTCAATAGCAGCATCGATAAGCTCAGACCTTATTGATTCTCGGCTTTTGAGAAATGATCGAGCGATGCCTATCAATACTGGGTCTCCATCCCCATCCATAAATATATAATAATAATATCATATCGA
>NW_028151675.1:32500-73632 GCF_964638095.1 Poromitra crassiceps | reverse complement strand
AGTCATCCAACCATCAACCATGAGATCATCCCCCTCTCCCTCTCTCTCTCCCTCTCTCTCTCTCTCTCTCCCTCTCTCTCTCTCTCCCTCCCTCTCCCTCCCTCCCTATCTCTCTCTCTCTCTCCCTCTCTCTCCCCCTCTCTCTCCCTCTCCCTCCCTCCCTCTCTCCTCCTCTCCCTCTCTCTACATCTCTCTTGCTCCCTCTCCCCCTCTCTCTCTCCCCCCCTCTCCCTCCCCCCTCTCTCTCCCTCTCTCTCTCCCTCTCTCCCCCCTCTCCCTCCCCCCTCGCTGGCCTACTTCTTGTTCTTATGACCTCTGCATTAAGCATAGCCTCTGAACACTGAAGTGTTTTAGGGTTAGGTTTTTTTTAGAGCTCAGGAAGTAATGGCCCATTTCCACCGCTGGTATCAACGCGGCCCCGCCCAGCTCGTCTCGCTTTTTTGTCTCATTCCACCGATCAAAAACGTGGACAGCCCGGGTTGTATTGGGGTCGAGTCGTGCTACTTTTCATACCTGCCTCGTCGAGGTTCTATTCTGTGAACCCGGGTTCATACGGTGACGTGAAAACATTGTAGACGACTGATTGGCCAGGCAGAATCGTGTTTACTCTGTCTATCCTACTGACTGTCAATGCAGCGCTGCATAACAGTTTAGTGGGGGCTTACCTTCTCTTCTGTTATGCTTTTCCATCAGTCTTTTGTGTTGCTGCCTTCGCCTCTGGTGAAATAAAATCGTGGCGGTGGTTTCAATTGTCCAAAAGTTCGCTGCTCAGGAAGCGCTTGTAGTTGAGTGCTGCGTCGGCTCCGCTAGGCCGCAGGCGGGTCTCTGGTGAAGCCGCGGTCTTGCCTGGTGAGGCCGCCGGGGTACAGGCTTCACTCTAGCGCAACCCCCGTCCCTCGTCCCTCGCGCCCGTCCCTCGCGCAGTGCATGTGAGTTTTGACTAACAACAAAGTGATATCCATTCTCCTGGCCGATTGTCACATTTGCCCATGTACACTGTAGGTCATTTAGAGGCACCAGTATTTCATAAACAGTTTAAAAGTTCTGTGTAAATGAGCCATAACATATGTGCAACTCCACCACAAGTTCATCAAACACATGCCTTACACGTCCTTTTCACCCCCCTCTGCACATCACTCCACCCTCTTATATCCCCATCTACATTATAGTGCACTTGTTCATAGCTTTCCTGCTGTTATCTCCTCAACATAGGCTTAATATACAAGTATTGTCAGTGGACTCTCTACTGGCAATGCCTGTATATTTTCCAGGATGTGGACAAACAGCATATAGGTATTTGTGGCCCAATATGAGCCACAACATGGGCTTGATAGGTATTGTCAGTGGACTTTCAACTGGCAATACCTGTACATTAATTTAAAAGACGAGCAATGCCTTCATTGCGCAAATTCATGGTTACTTTAAGTCCTGTCACTTCACAGCCTGCCAAAACTGACAGATGACAAACACTCGCTTTTTATCCTTTTCTTTTTTTACTGAGGACACTTTGCGTGTGGAAACGTAGTCTGCTTGTTGCACTTGTACATATTAAATTGCCTAAACTTTGACCGTGTGCTCCAGATGACTTTTTTCACGTGTTGACTCAGTCCCTCTTCTGAAACGCACATACGAAAGGCACCTGTCTGGCGTGGATCGTCAGCTGAGAAGCAGTTTTCTACTCGCTTCTTTTATTTTACTTTTTCTAAAACACGCCAGAGGGAAATCCATACATCCATACATCCATACATGGACATGATGACAGCTGGTCAAGATGTTGCTATGCAGATAATCAATAATTTTAGTCGACAAACATGTATATGGTTGGGGAGAGGGAGAGGGAGGCACAGAGACAGAGGCACGGGCTCACCAGTTCACATCTCACCAGTGGTTTGGTTAATGTGTTTGTGGTTTGGTTAATGTGTTTGTGGTTTGGTTAATGTGTTTGTGGTTTGGTTAATGTGGTTGTGGTTTGGTTAATGTGGTTGTGGTTTGGTTAATGTGTTTGTGGTTTGGTTAATGTGTTTGTGGTTTGGTTAATGTGGTTGTGGTTTGGTTAATGTGTTTGTGGTTTGGTTAATGTGTTTGTGGTTTGGTTAATGTGGTTGTGGTTTGGTTAATGTGTTTGTGGTTTGGTTAATGTGGTTGTGGTTTGGTTAATGTGGTTGTGGTTTGGTTAATGTGGTTGTGGTTTGGTTAATGTGGTTGTGGTTTGGTTAATGTGTTTGTGGTTTGGTTAATGTGTTTGTGGTTTGGTTAATGTGTTTGTGGTTTGGTTAATGTGTTTGTGGTTTGGTTAATGTCGTTGTGGTTTGGTTAATGTGGTTGTGGTTTGGTTAATGTGTTTGTGGTTTGGTTAATGTGTTTGTGGTTTGGTTAATGTCGTTGTGGTTTGGTTAATGTGTTTGTGGTTTGGTTAATGTGTTTGTGGTTTGGTTAATGTGTTTGTGGTTTGGTTAATGTGTTTGTGGTTTGGTTAATGTGGTTGTGGTTTGGTTAATGTGTTTGTGGTTTGGTTAATGTGGTTGTGGTTTGGTTAATGTGGTTGTGGTTTGGTTAATGTGGTTGTGGTTTGGTTAATGTGGTTGTGGTTTGGTTAATGTGTTTGTGGTTTGGTTAATGTGTTTGTGGTTTGGTTAATGTGTTTGTGGTTTGGTTAATGTGTTTGTGGTTTGGTTAATGTCGTTGTGGTTTGGTTAATGTGGTTGTGGTTTGGTTAATGTGTTTGTGGTTTGGTTAATGTGTTTGTGGTTTGGTTAATGTCGTTGTGGTTTGGTTAATGTGTTTGTGGTTTGGTTAATGTGTTTGTGGTTTGGTTAATGTGTTTGTGGTTTGGTTAAAGTAGTTTACTTAGGTTTCTGTTTGATCTTTATTTAATCTGCCATGATCTGGATGGGCCCGCTCAGCGGCCTGTCGAGGAACAGCAGCAATTCCAGGTGGCTACATGTGTCTCTAGTGTCAAAGGATTGTCTCCTTTTACTTATGCCAGGTTCAGACCGGCACACTGACGGCTTCTTTTGAGGTCAAAGTTCAGATGAATGCTGACTGTGGTTGATCCATTAATGTTGGAGAACACAATGTGGCCTTTACGTCTCTCCCTTTTCTTACCAGATCATTCTAAAGGATTTGGAGGGAAATTTGGTGTCCAGAAGGACAGGATGGATAAGGTAAACTGTGTGTGTGTGTGTGTGTGTGTGTGGGGGGGGGGGGGGGGGGGGAGGGGGGCGCATTTTATGTAGGGCTGCCCCCTATTTATTATTTTATTTTTTAATAAGACTATCTGGCACGTTTGAGGAAGTGGAGAAGCCGTCCTCAGCCTACCAGAAAAACCAAGCCGGTGGAAGCTGGTAAGCAGCCCTCAACGGTGGCTATGTTTACATGCACACAATATTCCACTATTATTCGGAAAATGACAATATCTCCTGTCTATCTGTCTCCCTCTCTTGTCTTGTCTGCCTGTCTGTCTCTCTCTCCCTCTCTTGTCTGTCTCTGTCTCTCTCCCTCTCTTGGTGTTTGTCTCTCCCTCTCTTGTCTCTCTCTCTCGGTGTTTGTCTCTCTGCAGCTGACAGCAGCACAGGCAGCATCAAGGCGTGCTTCGAGAACATGGGCAAGCAGAAGGAGGAGGAGGAGCGCGCGCGCCGACAGGCCAAGGAGAGGCAGGAGGAGGCGCCCCTCTCCCTCCCCCGCCCCCTCTCCCTCCCCCGTCCCCATAAAGCCCAGTGGCTCCTCCTCTCCACCTCTGGAGTCAGTTATCACATGACAAGGCTCTCAGACAGTCTTAGACAGTTCATATCTTACAAAGACAAACTGTTTGATTAAATTCACAAAGTGAAAAGTAATCAAACCACGTTTTGCCTCTAGCTGTAATTGAGACGAAACAATGTGTTGCGTTGTTTTTTGTTTTGTTTTTTGTTCCATGAAGTCCACTCCTTCTAGCATGTTTCCTTGTGACATCTCAAAGGTCTTTGCAGGAGCAGATCCCACAGTTCCTCCTCCCAGATGTTTTGCAAGTCCTTTCCTTTCCAACATGAACTCAGCAGCCTTTTAGCCTGACAGATTCTGTCTCCCTCTGGTGGCCATGTTAGGAGCCTGAAGTGCAGGAGGAGCCGACCTACGACACGGCCGAGGAGAACGGAGAGCAGCTGTACGAGGTGGAGCCGGCCAGCCAGCCGGCCCAGGAGGAGGACCTCTACCAGGACCCCAAGCCCACCCCAGCAGCAGCAGCAGCAGCAGCAGGTGAAGCTCTCAGCCCAGTTCAAACCCACCCTCACATACTACATGTAGATCTTATCAATCTGGGATGTTCAATGGATTCCAGGGGTTATGTTGTGGTGAAGTGTGTTATTTTGATTTGCTATATTTCTACATTTCCCAAAATCACTTTCAACAACCGTCCGTACAGTATTCTGTGTGTTGAGAGAGTTTTTCCAGTAAAGAAAAATGAGTGTGTGATGAAAAATAAACCATCAAAGCACAAAATAGACCCAGAAATGTAAGTCACATCAACAATAGCTGTTTGGTGTTGCTACAAGATCAAAGATGTGTCATGTTATCAGAGCTAAGTAAGAGTGGGAACATGTTTCAGATTGACTCTGTACTTGGAGTAAACGCCCTTTGCTCTGTCTTGCAGACGGCCAGCAGTATGAGTACAGCGAGGACGTCGGGGTGACAGCGGTCGCCCTGTACGACTACCAAGCAGGTGAGACTGGAAGCTGCCTATGGAAACGGTTTATTTAATTGTAACAGTAGCGGTTACCAGAGCCATATCATCCCGAGTTACTTAGTCATTATGAATTATGATTGAAGATTCCCCCACAAGTGTTTACATGAGCACCAAATCAAAGGATTATTGCATGGTTTACATGCTCCTCCACAGTATCAGAATAAACGTTTCTGACATGCACAAAAAAACCAAGAATAAATCGTAACATGGGTTTGCATTCACTTGCATCAAATTGGACAGTAGATATTCCAACCAAAATGATCTGGTCAGAATGAGCGTTTACATGACGAGATGTTATCCATTGGATTATGAAAGGCTTATACCACCCCTTTTAAACAGATTGAAATCTCATTTGGAAGGGGCCTCAATCGAAATGGTGTTTGGGCTACTATTCTGATTATTAGTGGAATGAATGGCTCCATGTAAACACAGCTAGTGTCGAAGGCTGCGTGGCGAAACCGCGTTTGTCGGCGTCTTTTTGGAGTGGAAAAGGCGCTGCCTGGAGCGCTTTTTTTAAGGAGAAGCAGATGATAACACCTGTTGCTAGCTTACCAGCCGCACTAACCATCTGGTTAATGTAACGATAGCACTTCTAGCAGTACTACCAATACAGTGCTGTAGAGCAAGCAAGGCTCAACAGATGGCAGATATTTACAATACATGTCCGGTATAATCCATACTGCCTTTATGATCGCTGTTACAGTATCGTAAATTCAATGATTAGCCTACCACATCATATTTCTCCATCGCCCGGCTGGAAAAAGCAGTTCACGTCACCCAGCACTTTTCATAAAAGTTTTAACATTTCTCAGCTTGTGTGCACCTTGCGAACACTTCCCATTGCTTTTAACGAGGGAAAAGAAGCTAAGACTTAGCTTCTTTAGCTTCTTAGCTGCTAAGTGGACACGCAGCCTAACATGTTCTCAGGTCCCACAGGCTTCTTCCCAGAAATCCAGTTGATCCTCTCCGTCACCAATCTGCATCTTCCTGTTTCAGCCGGCGACGACGAGATCTCCTTCGACCCCGACGACATCATCACCAACATCGAGATGATCGACGAGGGCTGGTGGCGGGGCGTGTGCAGGGGCGCCTACGGCCTCTTCCCGGCCAATTACGTGGAGGTTCGGCAGTGCCCATTAACCTGACTGTGGACCAAAAAGCCAACAGCTGCCCACTGCTTCTCGGTCTGTCTGCTTAAAAAGTTTGCTCTCTTGCACAGAAGTTTGAATCCCCCCTCCTGATTTCAGCTGCGCTTTGTGGTGGAAAACAAAGCTTTTATTAGAGCTTTTTAGTTTTCATTCACCAACTGTTGAATGCGTTGCTCTTTTTCACAACACTCGCATCAGTTGTATGGATCGATTATAGAGAGGCAAAGTGAAGGTCACTTCCTGCTTCTTGTACCAGAGATTTTCTTCTGCAATTTATTTTCCCATAGACATTTCATAAAATGCATATACAAATAGTTGTACTTGGTTAAACCAAACGGTTCAGCCATATTTAGAATCGGGAGAGACCATAGAACATTCCACTCAGACCAAAACTTAAAAAAAACAAAAATATTTTCTTTAAACTCGCATTTTTTTTTACGTTTTGGTCCGAGTCAAATCTTATGCGATCTCTCCTGTTTCTAAATATATCTGAACCGTTTGGTTTTTAACAAGTACAACTCTTATTATACGCATTTTAGGAAATGTCTATGGGAAAATAAATGGCGGATGAAAATCTCTGGTACAGTGCTGAAGCAGGAAGTGACGTTCACTTTGGCTCTCTATATATCGGTCAACACTAAAGCTGCGTTCACACCGACCTATTAAAGTTTGTCGCTGGCGTCGAGTTTACATACAAAGTCAATGCAAACGAGCGATTGAGCGTATATTCGCCTGGGAGAATAATCGCTGGGCGTCCGAGCGGCAGAGACAGAGCGATAGGGAGAAAATACGCTCGTCGCTCAAGATGAAATATTCCAACTCAAGCGAAAATACGCTGGCATCAGTCGCTCGCTGTTCAATGCTGATTGGCTGCCGTGTGAGAGCGAGTCAAGGATCACTCTGGCTTGGAACAAACCGCTGGTTTATTGTGTGGCAACAAACCGCATTGACAGGCTGACAGCTGACATGAAGTGAAGTCTGTACTACCGGTATGCAGCTCGCATTAGGAGCACGCTGATAGGCTTAGCTTGTAAACAATGACGGTGGCTCGTAGTGGACAAACAGCATGACATTGCGTAACGTTATATCCCCCACATGTCCGTCATTTCGTGTGCCTGTTGATGAGCGATTTAAACAGAGCGACAGAGCGATTCCAAAGGGTTGACTTGAGCGACAGAGCGAAAAATAAATATCTCTGTGTGAATGCACCTTAAGACGGTTTCTCCCTTCAGCTGATGTGCAAATCATTATACAAAATCATGGGGCCAAATATGTCAAAACTGCTGCCATTTCCTGTGTGGCGAAGTGAAACTTAAAGGAGGACTTACCCCCTAGATATGTATTAGAACAGTGATTTGAAAATACCTATGGAAAAAAACAAGAAATGACATATGCTCTTGTCTATACTGGACTCTTTGGCTGTGTTCAAGTCAATATTCTTTTTCGGAAATCGACGCCATTACAGTTTGCCTACTGCCTCAAAAATAATTTATTTGAGAGGGGCCATATCTTTATAAATATCAACAACTAGCAAACGCTGGTGGCCTGTTTGGAAAGAGCTTTGCTCAAAATGGTTGAAAGTTATATCAATTTGGTAATTCAGTGGCGAACTAGAAATTTAATTATTTTTCTGCATGTATCTCTATGGCAGTGTGTTAAACTACGTTACGAGAGCAAAGTGACGTGTGCCTCGTTACAGCAGCACACCGCACAATACGACAAACCCCCCGTTCTGGGGTAACACAATGCGAGATTTCTCTACGTCATTCCCTCGTCCAAGTTGCCATATAGTCCCTTTTTCATTTTAGTTTGGGGGCTTTTCGTGATTCTTGTTAAAAGTTGTGCAAAAGTTTTCCTCTCAGCGCAGTGCAGGGCAGGCTGCGCCTCCTCCCTCCTGCCAGACCCAGGCTGGCGAAACAGCCTGCTGCATGCATGGGGCGCTCTAACCTCACGGAGCAACAAACAAACACAGACAGAAATAGCTGGTGTGCGATTTAGAGAATACAGTCTGAGATTGGGTACAGGATTGAGGGAATCCCGCATCTGTTTGCGAAGGTGCGACTGGACAGGACGCTTTTCACAGACGGGCACAGTAGTCGGAGCGAGGCGAGTGTCTCTCAGGGCTACTCAGGGCACAGCTGCAGATCTCTCCTCCTCCTCCTCCGCGCATTCAGTCTGTCCAAAATCATTACTGATATAATCTCAGTAGGAGGGATGCAGGGAAATATGATAGTAGCCGATGTGTTTAGAGAAGCTTTGTCACGTTGTCACGTCGTAGTATAGCGTTATATTTTACATGTGCGCTAAACTGCGACCATATTTGTTTGCGGAAATATCAGACTGCTCTCTCTGAGAGAGCTCTGCTCTGCTGCGCGCGCCCGCGGAGCTTGGAGCTAGTGCATGAGGTTTACAGTACGACTCTCTCCCGCCCGCTCCCGGGCCTGCCTGGGCTGGAGGCAGCTGCTTCCAACTCGGACTGATAATATATACATCATCATTCGAGCTTATCCAGGTAAGATATTAATAAAGTAGTGACACATTCAGCGGGAAACTAACTATAATTAAGACATGTGCCAACTTTGACGACGTTTGGTTCAGTATTTTAAGAGCAAACTTCAATAGAAATAGGCTTGGAGTTGTGAGGAGCCGAAAGGGTACAGGGGGGGTAGGGGAGTAATTATCTTGAAATCCCATAGTCTTTGGGTCACCGTGACGTCACGACGTGTCAAATATCCCATTCATTTGAGAAAAGAAAAAAAAGCAGTGTTCGACCCTTAGAGGGCGCTTATGCCAGATATGCTGCTGAAAAATGATACAAATGGTAAAATGGCAACAGTTTGGTGTCAAATGTGGAAATTCTGACCAGAATTCTTCACACATCACCCCCAAAGTCATATATATTGGTTAAAAGCTGAAAAAAAGTGTTTTGGAGGTAAGTCCTCCTTTAAACTTAAATAAAATAAAGAAGCACTGCAGTCGATAGTATTTTTTTTATCATCTTCATACGCTCGATACATTATAGTCACCACGCTTAAAACGATGTACAGAAAGATCATGATTTATGATACTTTGAGAAATAATAGAGTGTTGATTCTTTTTGTTCCCTGTCACTGTGTTTTCCTGGATGTGGAAAGACTTGGTGTGTTATTTGTGTGTCTTGCCCAGGCGTCATGTCATGGTGTGTGTGTGTAGTACACACATAATGTGAGGCCTGATGATGGTGTGTGTTCTGGAGCCAGACTCGCATCACGTTGTCGCGGGCCGAGCGCTGTGCGGCAGAGTCCTGCACCGGGTCGGGGTTCCGCGGGGCCCCGCCGGGTACCCGCAAAAAAACGCGGGGGGCGGGTAAAAAATACACTTCTGTAAATTGGTGGGTCGGGCGGCGGGTAAAAATTAATAAATGCGGACGGGCGGCGGGTGGAACAACGACAACGTATGAGCCTTGTATGTTTTTCTGTTGCACTCAGATGGAGGCAGGGGGTGTGTCTGGCAGGGGGAAGGTGTGTCTGGCAGGGGGGGTGTCTGGCAGCTGGTCTGACTCGAACAGGAGAAAAGTTTCTGACGCACGTTTTCGCTAATTTGTTTACATAACCGGCATCGTTTCAAGTATGCGCATACTGTGCAATGTGTGACGCTATATGGACTGCACAAAACATTCAAAACTCAGCTGCGGTCAAGGTGATTGATTGGAGACAATACGAGTCGGACAGATAATATAGTAGGCTAACGTTAGCTTCCAGTCAAACATACACACTGGCTGTTTTCATAGCAACAGGCAAGAACATGTCATGGATGGATAGCGTGAAAGTGGAGAGGTCTCATCCCAACGTGGATTTACGTTCCTCCAACAGCAATCATAAAGGCAGTATGGATTATACCGGACATATTGGAAATAGCTGGTAAGTCACTTTGCTTGCTGTAACTGTCTGTGTGTCTGATAGCAGAGCTATCCAGCTGGTTGTGAGCTAGCAGCTGCTAAAAGCTAATTAACGTACATCAGCTGACGAGTCTCGGCCAGAAAGACTGCTGTTCGCCTCTCGTGTGAAACGGTGGCAGTTTCGTTTGGTTCACTACAAAATGTTTGCACTGCAGATTAACGGTTATTATATATATGCGGTTCCGGGTCGGGGGGCGGGTCTCATGTCTGCGGGGCGGGGTGGGTTGCGGTACTGATTGATCATATGTGCGGGTTCGCGGAGCGGGGTCGGTACTGCACGTCGCGGGGCCGGGCGGAACCGGGTCTTGAAAATCAGACCCGCGCAGGACTCTGCTGTGCGGTGGTGAGTGAATGACCTTAAAGTGTGTGCTATTTATCTCTAGGGTACTTTTAACAATAAAAGATGACCTGTAGAAATATTAGTGGACTTATATCGGGCTCTTAAGGAAAAGAGGCTGCGGTGAATTCTTAAGAAAATAAAAATAAACGCAAATTATGATTTTGATGAACAGGCGACACACGTGACAATCGCATTCTGTCGTCTGCGATATCTAATGCAGTAGGGTTGTAGCGGCCGAGGGCTTTTATCAAAATTCATCTGGACTTTGGGGGTTTTGTAAGAAAAAAGTGACCTTTATCAAAATGTATTATTTTTTATCTGTACTTCCGTTTGCTCGAGTCACATCATTACCTGCCTTTTTTTTTTTTTTAGTAAATAGTTTCAATAAACAAACTGAATGGATGGTAACTTTGTTTAAGAGTGTTGTTGTTTTGGTTCCTGTTTGTCAAATCATCCCATCAAGCTGACAGTCAGCATAAGTGTCATTTCCACACTGACACCGCTGTATAGACGGTTTTCACGGAATGGTCAGTCCTGCACTTGAATGTTTTTTTTTGAGCTTTGAGGACGATTGTGCTAACGTCTTGTGAATGAAATAACAAAATAATAACAATTCATAAAGTTGATGATGGGGATCTCCTGGAAACCTCTAGTCTGAGATCGCACTCTGACACCTGACAGGTCAGTCATGGTAATGTGAAAGATAGTGTTAGCTCGTATGGACAGTTAGCAAACATGTTGCTGCTAGCTCAACTAGCTGTTATCACTTCATGCATTTTTCCTTAACCATTTAGTTGAACACCTTAACGGTCAATTAGTGTTGGGGGTAACTCTGTCTCTATTACAACCGCAACATAACATGTATTTTTAGCAGTAAATAACTTATAACCAATATGATTTCAGTCATATTATAATAACAGTCCCTTTGTCAAGTAACACAACTTACAAATTTAGTTTCAGAGTCCGGACTTTGATGATCGCCGGCCTACAGTATGCAAATTCTACTGCAGAAATTATGCACAGAACGCATTGTCGGTTAATCATTAACATGCCTAATAGAAGATTAAAGATATGTAGGCCTATATGTGTGTATATGTACACCTGTGTATAAGTGTGTTGTGTCAAATTGTGCCTATGTTTGTGTGTGTGTGTGTCTCCAGGCCCATCATGTCCTGCATCATCTCCTCTAAGCCTGCAGCCTTCCAGAAAGGCAGCAGAAACAGCCGCTGTTCACCACCTCAGGGTCTCCACAAAAGACCAGACACACTCTGGTCTGTCCCGAGCAAACAGCTTCAGCCGGATCAGTCAGCTGTGACTGTGAGGAAAGCCGGGCCTCCTGCCATAAACAAACAGCTGGGCCTAACCTGCAGGCCTGGCAAGCCTGAGAAGCACCCCGCCAGAGAGACAACAAGAGGGAATTCAGACGAGCGGCCCATCGAGAACATGGAGCTGTCATTCTCTTCCACCTTGCTTTCAGAGGATTCCTTTGATTTGTCCCTCGAGCTGCGCTGCTGTGATGAGCGCTACAACAACAACGTGGAGCTGGCAGAGTTTGAGCTGCTCGAGCAAGCGTGCGATGAGCTCTCTTCCACCTCCTCCTTCATCACCCAGGTGATAAAAAAATTCCAAACAGCCTCCATTGTGTGTTTTTCTAGTTTTCTTGCATGTACTGTATCTTCTTATTTTATTTGACCTGTTGACTGTGAAGCCAGCAGTTGCTTGTTTGAGATTTGCCTTCTGCTTTCGACTCACAGGTCCTTCAGATGGACCAGCAGCTGCTGGGCGACAAGGGGCTCCACGACCTCTCCAACATCCCCATCAAGTCCCCCAAATTGCCGCCTCCCACAGCCCCTGCACTTCACAGAGACAACAGCACAGACAGCATGCCAGGTGACTCTCTCTCTCCGTCTCTCTCTGTCTCTCTCTCTCTCTCTTTGCTCTCGCTCGCCGCTTTCTCCCCTGTGTGTTCATTGGTAGTGCCGCTGGGTTTTTGCTGTGACCCCCTAGCTGTGACCTCCTGGTACTACACTTGTTTGTCCACAGCTGTGGCAACTGAGGCAACATGAAAGAGGCTTTATGAATGTTTGACTGTTGTCATTAAGTGTCATTCAGTAAATTATGTCAGAGGCTTTTTTCACAGTGGCCATTTTGTTTTGAAAAGGCAGGGTAAACACAGGTGCAAGCAAAACATTAATGAGGGTTTCCCACTTCGAATCATGGAAGTTGGAAACCTTCATTTTTTTCATTTGTTTTGCTTACACCTGTGTTTACGCTGCCTTTTCAACACAAAATGGCTGCTGTGAAAAAGGCCTCTGGCTCTGACATAATTTACAGATTGACACTTAATGACAACAGTCATAAACATTCATAAAGCCTATCTCTGTCTTTCATGTTCGTGACAGGTGTCATGTGATGTCATGGTTATGACAGTGTCATGTCAGTCATCATACTGCACCCTCAAGTGTTACCCAATTCAGTAAACATGTATGTGGATTGTTTTTACAGCATCTTGTTAGATCATCGTCTTACTAGAGGAGCCAAAATGAAGACAACATTATTTAAAAAAAAATCCCCTGATTGTTTTATCGCCATTATAATTTGTTGTTAAGATACATTATACAATTGCTGCTAATATCAGCCAACCAATCAGATTCTTTTTTTTGCCTTCTTTGACCCCCCCCCCCCCCCCCCCCCCCGAAGTAAACATTCAGTTGGAACCATTATTCATAGCTTTCAAGGGGCGTTACGTGCTGCATAGCCTACCTGTTGTGCTATCGGTTGCACTAAACCGACGAGGAGACACGCCTGGCTTGTGTTTTACAGAATCCCGTCGGAGAAAGAAAGGAGAAGGTTGTGGATTTGTGCGACGTGGTTCAGTCGCTGGGGGCAACATTTTTTTGCTTTTTTTTCTACCATCAAAGTACACACGTCTTTGCTCTTTGCGGCCAACATTTCATCAAAGGTAAGCTCAAGTAACGTTAACGGGGTATTAATCATTAATGTAACGTTACTTGAGCTTACCTTTGATGAAATGTTGGCCGCAAAGAGCAAAGACGTGTGTACTTTGATGGTAGAAAAAAAAGCCATTTTTTTCCCCTGCCCAGCGACTGAACCACGTCGCACAAATCCACAACCTTCTCCTTTCTTTCTCCGACGGGATTCTGTAAAACACAAGCCAGGCGTGTCTCCTCGTCGGTTTAGTGCAACCGATAGCACAACAGGTAGGCTATGCGGCACTTTGGCTGAACAAACAGCGTGAGTCGACTCGCAGGCAACGGAATCAACAAGTTTTTTTTTGACCGCCAGGTGGGCGTTCCCGGCAGCACGTAACGCCCCTTGAAAGCTATGAATAGTCATATTGGTAGGAGGGGATAACACGTTTCATCACAATACGATATTATATTGGTTCTTGTACAGAAGGATCAGAGTGATTGTGATTGTGAATGTGCCATCACAATCATGTAATTTCATGTGAAAATGCAAAGGCCCAATATGAGCTGTTTGTGTCTCAGGCCTGACAGTAGAATGGACAGAGAATGACCAAAAGAAGAAAATCGTCAATGTTCCTCCTGATCTGTATGAGCTGGGCTGCATCCAGGATGTAGAGGCTGGCCTGAAGGTAAATATGTCTCCTAACTGTCAGGTTGATGGTGCGTAATTAATGTGACTTTTGCTTTTGCATACATCTTCGTATGCTTGCTGAGAAGCAGTATGTGTTCGTTGCCAGGCTGCAGAGATGGTGGGCTACCCTGTAATGGTGAAGGCCTCAGAGGGAGGTGGAGGAAAGGGCATCCGCAAGGTCAACTGTGCTGATGATTTCCCTAACCTCTTCAGGCAGGTGAGTGGAAACCCTCAGCCTAAATCCAGTATTTAATTTATGTCACTGTGCGTGAGCTAATACAATGTATAATAGTTGTTTTTGTTAGGGATGGGGGAGAGTACTCGGGTACTCGAGTACTCGTTTGTAACGAGAGTACTCGAGTACCGTTTCCGCTGTCTGGGTACTCGCCCCACCCCCCTCCCCTATAAAAATGGCCGATCTAACGTTAACAGCGTCTGGCGAATCGCCAGCAACACAGACGTCCATGTATATTAACGCAATCTATATTCAGCAGATGTAAAATAAACAAGATTTGATTGCAGTTGTTTTCCGTTCATGGCCAATTTATATATAGATGTGCAAGCAAAGATGGTAACGTTAGATGTTTTTTACTCGGACGGACCACTTTGACTAACGGACCCCTGACAGTAACTTTGTTTACCATAGCCAAACGTTCCGTGTTTCACCACGGGCGGGGACCATCACTCGGATGTTGTTGGTGGTTTTTGCGGTTAACGTTAGCGAACATTATTACTGTTTGCAGTTATCATGTTTGCAGTTATCACTTTTTGGCAGAACACCAGAGTTTTTAATAAGTGGATTTACTTAACAGTGATCAAGAAGCAGTATGGAATGATTACCGACATGTATTGGGAGTTACTTTTACTGAGGTAGGCTAACGGCTAACACCGGATCACCTTATCACAGTCAATCTGTAAAAACTAAAAAGTGCACCAGGCAGCGCTTTTTCCATGCAAAATTGGTAATGTGTGTGAAGTTGCTGTGAACAGCCCCATACAAAGCAGATCACCCCTGCTCTCATCACAGGCATTTGGCGAATGCTAATGGTAACTGCTTAACATAGCCAAACTTAGGATCTTTCATGTGTGTGTGTCGTTCCCCCGGGGGGGGGGGGGGGAGTACTCGAGTACTCTTTCATAACAGAAGGAGAGTACTCGAGTATTTAAATCCCTTACAATGCCCATCCCTAGTTTTTGTGCATCTGTGAGGATGACTTGCATTCCTTTTTCTCCTTGGTTCTCTAGGTCCAGGCGGAGATTCCAGGGTCCCCCATCTTCGTCATGCAGCTAGCCAAGCACGCTCGCCACTTGGAGGTGCAGATCTTGGCTGACCAGTATGGCAACGCCATATCCTTGTTTGGCAGAGACTGTTCTGTGCAACGACGCCACCAGAAAATCATAGAGGAGGCTCCTGCGACCATTGCCACCTCGGATGTCTTTGAGGACATGGAAAGGGTATAACCCATCTCGCAGTGCTTGTTCTTACAATAGAGCAACAATTCCTCTTGCCAGAAAGGCTGTTTGAACCTTCATATGCGTAATGGCAGCGTGTTTTCCCTCCTCAGTGTGCAGTGAAGCTGGCTAAGATGGTGGGCTATGTCAGTGCTGGCACCGTGGAGTACCTCTACAGCCAAGACAGCAGCTTCTACTTCCTGGAGCTCAACCCTCGTCTCCAGGTGGAACACCCCTGCACTGAGATGGTGGCTGATGTCAACCTGCCTGCCGCCCAACTGCAGGTCAGTCTCACTCCCACGCGCACCTGCACCACTACTGAGAGCATGATGTGTTACATCACACACACACATCATATACTCCAGTCCTGTGTCTGTCCAGTAGCAGATAAAGTTAGCACGTTTCACCGCTCAGCACTAGACTGGCCCCCATTTCCATGGCAACCAGCTGCCAACGAAGGAGCCGATATGCAGAAACATTGTAGTCGGCTCTGGTGTTTGTAACAGCAGTTGGTCACGTGGTCTGTTCTGCAGTATTTAGGATTGTGTGTCTATATAGGTCAGTGGCACTCAAGCTGAAGGGCAGTGTCACTGAAGCCACGCAGCCACGCTCATTGGGTGTTCATGTGGGAGGGATACGCTCTGTCCGCTAGACAGGAAGTCAGCCACCTGCTATCATTTCCAAGGCAACAACAGCACTCCCTATCTGGTTAATACTCTGTTTATCAGCACGCAGAGCAGCATACACTTCACCCAGACAGACCCAGACATCAGAAAATTAGCTTCAGAGTCAGTGATGTGCTTGAAATGTTTAATTTCACAAAAGGCTCATTATCTCAGCTCGTAGAAAAAAAGGGCTGTTTTTGCTTCAATCAAGCTATCTTCTCCGGCTCATAACTAAAGAACGGAAAATGGGATCAATAAACTTTTTTTTGCAGGTGATAGAAGAGAGTCTCATCGTTATTTGTGCGTGTTCAGTGTTTACATAGTAATTATTAAAGAAATTATATGACTGTTTTAAAATGCATTGCGGCCTATGTGGCACAGCAAGCAACCTTTTGCCCAAGGGCCGTGGCACTCAAAGTGTTAAGGCAGGGAAGATTGCAGTCTGCTGTCCAGGTGTTATGCCGAGTTTTGCACCCCCGCCCGGCAGCAGCTGAACACATCCCCACCTCACGGGAGCATATTGTAATGATTTATACAGAAACATAACTGTTTAAAAATTATATAATTGTTTGGGTAGACGTGACCTCCCTGTTTTTAATTTAAAACAGCCCCAAAATATGGTGGCGATGCAATTACTCACGGGGAAGCATATCTCGTCACAACAACGGGCGCAAATGCAGATTAGAGGCGTGCCAAATCATTTATGCACGGTGCAAACGGGATTTGGTCGGTGTTAACCACCAGAATTATTCACAGGTGTGGCCTGGCAATGCCTGGGTGTTACATCAATCAAACCAGATTCCCGTCTTGCAGTCCCTGTAATATAGTTTGCGTGAGGCATGCTGTAATTCTCCCCATGCCTAATTTGGATAGGTGTAGGCCTATTGACTGTATATATTATCCCTATCTCATAACGACACCATCACATCATATATACCTGTTAAAAACATCTGAGTTTTGATGCAATTCGAGTTATTTGGTTGACTGCGGTGGGACAATAGAAACGTGTTTGCAGCGGGTAAACGGTGGAGACAAAAGAAAAGATTGGAGGATTTACAGTGGACTCAATTAAAACTCATGAAACACTGAGCTGCCTTTGAGGACAGAGAGAGATGGAGAGAGCTTGTGACAGATCGGCTGTGATGCCAACGACCCTCCGGGTTATAGCAGGTGAAGGTGAATAGCCTATTGCAAGTAGGCTACAATGTACAAGTTTTCTCAATTAATTTACCATAACCCCTCCTTGCAATGTGATCAAAGTTTCTCAGTGAATTATAGTTGATTGCCTCACCGAATAATCTGCTGGTTACCCAATTTTAGCAGCAGAATTTGATGTCCTGGCTTGGCACGTCCGTGTGTAATGACGTTTCTGCGCTGCGCAGCGCAGAGATTATGGTGCGCTCAAGCGCAGTGAGTGTTGTAGCGCCTAAGAGGTGCTTTTCAAAGCTCTTAGCGCGCTGCTGACGATAGGGTAATGCCATCTATCCCCACATTTTAGCGCTGAAACGCCTGTGTTGGCATGTGGCACGTCTATGCCCAGTACAATTATAACAGGCATGCGCTTGTGCCTGCCCCCAATTTGCATTGTGCACAACGTTAAACGAGCGCAAAAGCTAAATTATCGCTTTTTTTTAAGATAGGGCCCATTAATCCCATGGAAGCAGGAATTGTATGTAATTTGATATACGCAAATGCCATTCATTATGCCTGTAGGTTAAGAGTGATCAGTATCTGTCAGCCTGTTTTCCTATATTTTACCTAAGTTTAAGAACATGAGCTTGATCTTAATTAACACTGCGTGCTGTCAGATTTCTATGGGTATCCCTCTTCACCGGATCAAAGACATCAGGATGCTGTATGCGGTCCAGCCCTGGGGAGACTCTCCCATCGACTTTGAGGGTCTGTCGACAGCCCCCTCGCCACGCGGTCATGTCATCGCAGCCCGCATCACCAGTGAAAACCCTGATGAGGTATGCTATACGCTCAACTGGTACGCAACACAAAGTATTTACACTTGCATGGAGACTCATGTTTTTTTCTCTAGTGGCATACATGTTGTGGTTTTGTCCCTTGTGTTGTGTCCGTTTTTTTAATGTTGTCATGGTGGCATCTGTCTGTCTGTCTGTCTGTCTGTCTGTCTGTCTGTCTGTCTGTCTGTGTGTAGACACATTCTTGTGAGCGCAATACCCCAAGAACAATACATCATAGAAATACTTGTGTGGCCGGTGGAACTGATGAACGCAAGTCAGGTTGCGTGTCGGACATAGATTTGGGGCGGACCTAGGTTTCCCTGTTTTGTATTTCCGCCGGCAGAGCACGAGCAAACATTTCTCGTGAATCTAGACGCGCGCTGGTCGCTGGAGTCGGGACGTGTGGCACTCGGGCGCTGCATTTTGAGTTGTGTGACCCGGAGTCAGCACGGCACACAGTGAACTACAGCCGAATGATACGTTAATACCGGAGCGGCACTGTGAGCTACAGCGAGGCACGCTTATACCGAAGCTGTTTGATTTGTCAGGACGTGTGAGTATGCGATTACTTCTGTGCACGAATATTCTAAAACGTTAGTGTGAAGTGTCTGAATGTGGGCTTGATGGGTGATTAACTATTTCCAGGAAGGAGTTATCGGCCAGGCAGGCTTCACGGAGGGGGGTAGGCACGTGCCAGTGTTGCGCAGGTATTTTATTATTGTTTATATGTTGTTTGCATTTTCTTTCTAATCGATGTGTCCGGGTGCTTGTCAAGGTGTTTTAATTGTGTCAGAGGGTTAATGGGCTGTGACTCTTCCTAGCGCCGTTGGTCGTAGCGGTGGGTCCCGGGGCTTTGCAGCTCGAGTCCAGAGTGAGACCTCTAATCTCCTTTAAGGGGTGAGCATTGCTGCTACTGCTTGGGAAGTGGGCAGTTTATTTAACTATTCATTTGTATACATGGTGGATGTATTTTATGTGTGTGGTTAATATTGTTCCTGTTGTGTTGTGTTGTTATTCTAGGATGATCATCCAGAGCCCTGTACTACGAAACTAGTTTAACAGATCCGCGATAAGTCCCTTTGATCTGGTTTGACTGAACAGGATCAAAGCTATCTAGTTAACTGATACTACGACGCTGGTTTTTTACTAGGTAAGTGGACCTGGGATCTGCCTGTGCACGCGCACGTTTTTCGCTCGTGCACAGGCGCGCGTCCACGCGAAAGAGGTGCACTAGCCAATCACATTATGAACAGCTGAGTTTATCCACGCCCACACCCATTTCCACACCCATTTCCTCGTTCAATGAAGCGCAGTGCATGATCAGAGTTTTAGCGGATATTTAATGTATCCGCGATTTAATGTCAGAATGAAAATCCGCGTTGGATAGTCTGCTGAAGGGCTGTCTAAAGCAGCAGCTTGTATTCACATCAGTCATTTGATTTACTTTGATCAGCGATTTCTGTCTCCTACAGCTTTGTGCGAGTGTAAATGTACATTAAATGTGTAATCTCAGTCTATAAATTTCCACAATCTGTAAGCCTATTTAGACCATAGATTTAGAAAGCATGCTCAATGAATAATGATCTCTATCACTCATTATGTGTGTGTGGTTGCACTGATCGAATAATTCATATATAGGCTATAATAATGATATCCTAATATAAAAGAGAAAACTGCTGGACTGAATTGAGACGATGCGGGCATACTTTTCATTGATAAAAACTAGCCTATTTTTGCTCATATATTGGCATACAGCCTACAGGACACAGTTCCAGCTGAAACATGCAAGAAGCCTGCATATTTAGTATTGGGGCTATCCCATATTTATCCCATCTATATTATATGTATAGGCTTTTCTGGCATGTAGGAGAATATCACCCTCACTCCATTTGAGGCTCCGTTTAGATGATATGCGCTGCGGTGTTTAATAGTGATCATATTTCTCCACGCATAGTTGAGCTGTTAAGACATAAAGTGGTAAGTAGGCTTAATTTAATTATGTAGCCTACAGAGCCACAAATGTTTTTCTTGTTATATTCTCAGTTGACTGCAATCTATTTTTCATATGGCGATCTTATATGAACGGTGAGTGACTCCAGAGAGCCGATTATATGGGTCTGTCATGGATTTTGATCTTATCCTCTGAAGCTAACCTGGTCGCGACCAGGTTAGCTTTGCAGCGTCAGTTGCCATGGTGATTGAAAGTTAACTTGCTTTGTAGTACGGCTAAACCAGGTTTAAACTCAAACTTACTCGGATAAGGCATTAAACTAGCTTCGTAGTACAGGCTACAGGTGTGGTCACTGCTGTAGCCTAGGATTATTCAGGAAAGACATTTGTGAACCCGTAGCACCTGTTGCACAAAGAGAACATTATTTTTGTATATTCAACTTGCCTCTCTCGGAGTAGAAACTGTCAGTAACAGAAATTGTGAATAAAGATTATTTTTCTGTAAACTCTCCTAGTGTCTGGCTGCTTGCCTTTTAGAGGTCCAAGACCTGCTCAGCATTTCTCGTAAGGTCACAGTTTGGCGCTGTGAGCAGGGATCACATAGAGTAGGTCTGAATGGACATTGGAGCACCTTGCTGCCACATTTACATATTAAAAGGGCAACTAAACACCTAACCCACGTTTATGGTGAAAAGTGTGGTACTGAACTGGCAATCTGCTATTGACTAGTCTTTGGTGCCAGGTGAACAATGAGGAAAAACGGTGGTGACATCACCTGGAACCAAAGACCAGCCAATAGGAGGTTGGTTTAGGGTTTAGTTAGTTTAAGGAGGAAAACACATTCTTCTTGAAACTACTATAACTCCTTAATTATTTTACAACAGAGTTCATATTTACATCATCTATGTGGCATGTAGACAAGTTTTGTTTTGTTTTCATAAAATATATTTGCTAACTAATATGCACGACTCCTTAGCATAAGTGGTTATGTTTAATATATCATGGTGTTTATGGTGGGGCTTTAGGCAGCTTAAGTGCCCTTTTTAATCAGTCTTGTTTACCACTTTGTAACACTATTATTATTATTCTTATTATTCTTCTTCTTATTATTCTTCTTCTTCTTCTTATTATATATATTTTTTTATAATCCATACAGAGTATGATGTGAAAAGCAGCTGGCCCTGTGGTATTTTCACATGATATAATCTGGCCCCCATTCAAAAAAGTTTGGACACTCTTGGCTTACGTGATTTCATTAAATTTACATCTGATTTTTAGTGATCTCAGTCAATGTTTCTGAAAGTATCCTTCTCACAGATACAAACAACACCTATGACACTCACGGTAATGACTTGTGAACATAACCTGACTTGAGAATAGTTATGACCATTCTTCCCTCTGGTTCCAATGGTAGAAAAACCAGTTAGGCAGACTGGGATAGGAATGCGACAAACAGAGCAGTGACACTGGCTTAGTAACGTTGAGGCAGTTATGCCCATGCAAAGAGGAGGGGAGAGGTAGCACATATTGTACATGAATACAACTCATTGTCAGAGATGGGCAAAAATACATCATAAAGTATTTTGATACAAGTTACAAATACTTGCTCAAAAAATGTATCACAATACAAATACAAAATACTGGTCTGAAAAAGTATTTGAGATACAAATACGTATTTTGTATTTTGAAAATACATAAAAATACATTTTATAAAAACTGATAAAGAGCTGCAACAATTAGTCAATTCATCAATCCCTAGATATCTGACATAACAGTATCCCTGGAGATGATGTGCCATGGCTGCAGTTATGGCCGGCTTCACGGGCTCCCAAAATCATGACTGACAGACAGGCAGACACCACCCACCCACCTTGGTGCCATCGTGCAAATGTGCGCCATCGGCTCATACTACATCAGAGTTGCTCGAGTGACATCACTGATGACATCACAATTGATCGAGTGACATCACTGATGACATCACTGATGACATCACAATCATGACCCACACTGCCGCCACACACACTGCCACCCACTTTTCCAATTTTAATTAAGAAGATAATTACTTGTGTCTTTCTAATATGATACACTGGTTTGAATATGCAGTAAACCGTTTCATTTGCAAATAGGCCAGTGCATGCAATATCTAACCATCAATTTATATTAGTAATTTATCTCTGGGGGAATTTCCACCAATACAAGGCTTCATACTAGACGACACGTTTTGGAACAGCGCTGCACGCTGGCACAATGCTCCTAAAAGCAAAATGCTTTATTGTTTTGAATGATTTGGCATCTTCTATTACTGTCAACACCAGTATTGTTGTATTGTAATAATAATTATGCCATCAAGGTTTATTGAAATTCTGGGGAGAGCAGGAAAGACAATCAAAATAAAATAATAATAATATATACCGGTATATCATTTTTGCAATTTTGTAGAATGGTAGGGGAAACTGCAGGATGCACATTGCACATGCAACAACATTACTACGGTAATCTGATTAATACAACATATTTGGGTGATGTACCCCATCAAATTGCTGTAGTGGGCTGTTTTAAAGCTAGAACAAAGTTTCTGGTGTCATCTGAATGGATTGATTACTAAATTTGAATATGAAAAATATTAATTTGGTGTAATAAACTTTGATTACCAGTCCTTTTCATCAAATGAGTAGCTATAATTGGGAGTGATGGTGTTACAGTGGGCTACTGGTGGAAGTGCATGGACGGTCACAATCTGGTCCTATGGTAACGAGGATTTATTTGTGGCCCTCTCTATCAGCAAAGTTGCCCATCCCTGTGACGGCCAGCTGTCCCCGGCCGCCAAGGGCAGCATGGAGAGCGTGGAAAGAGACGTGGAAAGAGACGACCAGCCTCCTCTCTCCCCCTCGTCCCCTACAGGTGCCTTCTCCTTCAAGCCCCGCCCCCAACACCCACAACACGCCAAAGTCAAGCTGGCAGCAGCCAAAGTGCACCTCAAGAGTCTGTCTGTTCAGGTGAAACAAAGGTCACAATGTTTAGTTCAGTGTTCAATATTCATCTTAGAGCAGCAGTTCAAACTTTTTCACACCAACTAAACTGACAGAAATTAGACCATGGACCCCCATTTGAAAATATTTTGTTCCAACGTCCCCCTACTGATAAGATTTTTGCTTTTATTGCAGAAAATGTATGAAACCCAGGACCAAAATAATCATACATTTTGTCACTGTGTTACTTATGGATGGAATTATAGTGAAAATAAATGATCCCCCTTTTTTCTGGTGACCCCCTGGAACCCCCTCAAGGACCCCACTTTAAGAACCACTGCCCTAGAGCACAGTGTACACAGGGTCCTCAAAGTATCCAAAAGTCTCATCTAAATTGTCTAAAGTTAAAATGTTAAGAACTATTCAAATATATAAATACAGTATTAGAGGTGTTATTTTTCACCTCGTAAGGCAGGTTTATTGTAAGTTTCATTTCAACGTAATTATAACATGAGATAGTGGAGGTATTGACAGATTCTTTATAGCCTCGGCTGAGTTGGAAAGTAATATAAGCAAAGGTCACAAATGGTGTAGTTTGACCAAACGATGTGAATGGAGCCAGCAGTAGTGTTGCTTTGAGTTTCTTATACGTTGTTGAATCACTGCACGTCCATCTTATCACAGTCCGTTTGACACACATGCATATTGCCCACATTGAATTTCCTGGTGTCCTGGTTCTTATACTGTGACAAAAAAAAAAAAACTCCTGTAACGGACAAGCCCGTCTTTTATTGTCACACGAACACCACAACACATGCATGCGGCCACAACACACTCATGCTGACGGTGGCCGGTGAAAAGTGTCCTCTGCATTTAACCCATCCAGGCATGTCCTTTCCTCCGGGGGGCAGGCCAGGAGCAGTGGTCGCTTTCTCGTACAGCGCCCGGGGACCAACTTCGGATGTTGTCGTCACTGGTCGGATGACGATCTGATCTTCTGCATGTTTTTTTTAGTGGGGGGGGTTATATACGGAGGAACCCCCTGGGGGAGCACGGGGAGAACATGCAAACTCCACACCTTACGACGAGATACCCCACCTGGGCAGTAGGCACTGAAGATATGGGGGGGGACACAACCACAGCGCCCACAGTGTCCCAGGTGAGAATCGAACTCAGGACCTTCTGACTGTGAGGCGACAATAATTGTAATAATTTGCAATTGGTTATATATATTTAAAAAAACATCTGCATTTGTGGGGAGCTTAAACATTTAATCAGTAAACACCCAGTTAAAAACAGTTGTATTTTCCACCTTTGTAATCAAGAGAGAAATTTGACTTAATTCACAACTTGAAAAATCCTCAAGGTACTTTGAAAATGTTCAGAGGGAGGGAGGGGAACTGGTTGGAATAGCGTGATCCTCCCACGTGCTATGTCCTACCGGTGAAGCTTCCTCTGTCAGGTGAAAAGAAGCGGCGGGCTAACTGCTCATCATGTCTTGGAGGAAGCATGGAGCCAGTTTCGGCTCTCCCCAGATCGGCAGAGGGTGGAGTAGCAACCAGGATAAATAAATAAATTAGCACTAATGGGGGATAAAAAATCGGGGGGGGGGGGCTTGGGACATTTTCCCCCCCAAATCCGTGGCGGGCCAAAACAAACAGAGCGCGGGCCAAACTTGGCCCGTGGGCCCCAAATTGGTCAGCACTGCTCTAGACTCTAGAGCCACATGCGGCTCCTTTATGGGTAGTTGTGGCTCTTTTAAGTCCTGTTTAAAAAACAACAACAGACACACAAAACGACTAACTTAGCATGAACCTCAAATTTGCCCTTTTCACTTCCCACCAAATTCACAAATGTTTTGTCTAAAAGGCAGGAAGTAACACAGGTGCAAGCAGAATATTAATGAGCGTTTCCAACTTCCAATCCATTTGGTTATCCAGTGCCGGGGCCCTCGTTAATGTTTTGCTTGTACCTGTGTTGCTTCCTGCGTTTTAGACACAAATTGCATGTGACTGCGCGTGTGCGTGCCTGTGCCCATGTCATTAATGTCAAGTCGAAATGTAGAACAGCAAGTCAAGTGGGAACAAAGGTGTTTTCAATGCAGTATGGTTTTAATGGGATACAGACTTGTTAAGAGCAAGTTTCAACTTCAATCAATTCAATCATTCCATATAAATTGAGAAAACAGAATTAAATGCAGTCATTTGCTGGAACAAATCCCATCACTTTCAACCTGAGTCATTTACACAAACACAAGATCAAAGTCAAGTCTGGAGTATTCTCCTCATGCATCAAGTCAAGTATCAAGCAATTAAAACAGACTCAAATCTGACTCCAGTCCCCAACCCCTGCTCTATCACATTTTGATCTTTTGAAATGCCTTGTTCAGGCAACAGGGCCACCACCTTTGTCGCCCCCCTGGGGACAAGCGGTTTATAGCCTCAAGACAGGCTCAGCAAAGCAGGTTGATGTGTGTGTAATATGCATGCGGATGCGGGTGTATGCTGAGAACTATGCGTATCCTGTGTTTACTGCACCCTCTTCCGGGTTCAGCATACACACCAAGGGATTTCACCCCCCATTCCTTTTTCCATGGACATGTCATAAAATGCTTATAAAAAATAAACCAAGTGATTCAGCTATATTTAGAATCAGGAGAGACCATAGAACATTTCACTCAGACCAAAACTAAAAACAAAAAAAACTACCATATCTCTCTCTCTTCTCTCTGTCCCTGCCATTTTGGTGGTTTTTGAACTCTTTGTGCTGGAAACCGTCAGCAGTATCTGGCAACACGGCTTCACCCTCCAGGCCAGCGGGATCATCACTGCATGTCAAATCCACCTCATTAGCAGGTGATTGGGTTCACCCGAGTGAAAGAAAAACATTTGCAGCTAAAATATTATATTCTGTTGAGAAGTGAACATGTTGCTGTCAAAAGACAAAAGAAAGGTTGATGACGAGCACAGACAGTTTCAGGAGAAGTGGGAGAGTGATTATTTTTGCATCGAGTTCAAAGGGAATGCCGCCTGCCTCATTTGCAAAGAGAAAATCACTGTACTAAAAGAATACAACCTGAAGCGACATTATTCAACTAAACATGCAGAGCAGTAGCCTATGCAAAGTACCGGGGAGATGAGAGGGACAAAAAGATCTGTCAATACAACATCTCTTCCAGAAAGGAGAAAGGAGGCTGATGCAGCAGTTGAAGTAAGTTACGTGGTGACTGGTGAGTGAGGTGATCGTTAAAGCAGGGAAGCTGTTTACTAAAGGCATGTTTCTAAAAGACTGCATGCTGCAGGTTGCAATAACGTCTGTACAGAGAAAAGTCACTTCAGCAACATCAACATGAGCCTTTCAGCCATTACTGAGCTGTTAAGTGACATTTAAGATCAGTTCTAATTCTAACTGGAGTTCCAAGGGACAGTTGAAAATGAACACTGGCTCATTTAGTAATATGCATTGTCCCTAAAAAAGAAAACGGTGAACAAAAAAAAATTGTTAATGTTGAGAATTGGAACGCTTGCATTGAAGTGGCCCCCTTGTGAAAAGACTGGACACTCAGTGGCCCCCAGGTCATTTGAGTTTGAGACCCCTGCTCTATCCACTCTCTCTCTGCCCCTCTCTCTCTCTGCCCCTCTCCCCTCTCTGTCCGTGCCTCTCTCTCTCTCTCCCTCCCTGCCCCTCCCCCTCTCTCCCTCTCCCCTCTCTGTCCGTGCCTCTCTCTCTCTCTCTCTCCCTCCCTGCCCCTCCCCCTCTCTCTACCCCCCCTCTCTCCCCCTCTCCCCTCTCTCTGTACCTGCCCCTCCCCCTCTCTGTCCGTGCCTCTCTCTCTCTCTCTCCCTCCATCCCTGCCCCTGCCTCTCTCTCTACCCCCCCTCCTCTCTCTCCCCTCTCTCTGTACCTGCCCCTGCCTCTCTCTACCCCCCCCCCCTCCTCTCTCTCCCCTCTCTGTACCTGCCCCTGCCTCTCTCTCTACCCCCCCCCCTCCTCTCTCTCCCCTCTCTCTCAATTTCAAATAGCTTTATTTGCATGAAAAGACAGTGCTTATATCTCTCTCTCTCTCTCTCTCTCTCTCTCTCTCTCTCTCTCTCTCTCTCTGTGCAGGTGTGAGTTAGGAGGCTGTTGGACAGTGAGGGACTGCATGGTGGTTTACAGAAACACCTCTCCTGTGCTGTCAGTGCCAGAGACTGGGGACCTTTGGGGTGCTGATGGACAGCTCACAGAGAGGTTTGTCATCCACTTTTCTTTTCAGTTTTTGCTTTTCTTTCCATGATGGAGCACGTTATGGATTCATTCTACTTTTCCATCACTATTCCATTCCCTATTTCTTTCTCTGCCCCTCCCTTTGTTCTCAGTCTTATATAGAGTAACCCAGGGATGACGTGTTTTTGTAGGCTTCATCCAGAAATCGATCGCTGCCATTTGGTTCGTCAGTGGAAAAGTCTATGGGGTTTTAGAATGGGGATTTCACTTAAATACATTAAATAAGGTCTGTGGTTAACAAAAGTTTATGGGAATGCAAATTTGGGTTCAGCATGATACGCTTCACAAACGTGAATAACTTTTATGCCTTTTGAAGCGTTTTATAAAAATCGTGTTAAAAAAACAACGCATTTACACTCCAAAAGTCATCAAAGTTATTCACGTTTGTGAGGATTATCATGCTGAATCCAAATTCACATAAACAATTCCCAATTCCCGCACTTGATCAATTTGTCTATGAAGCACTCTGTCTTTCCAGCAGCCTGTAAGCTGGCCATAGTTAGCCCCATACATAAATCTGGCCACAAAACAGACCCAACAAATGACACAGCCATTAGTATACTGCCCACATTCTCTAAAGTCATAGAAACATGTATAACAAATCAGCTAATTGATCATTTAAAAAAGAGTCACAATTTAAATATTGCGTGACGTTTTGAGCCGGTCGGCTACACGGGCTAGCACCACCTCCTTTAGAATACTTTATCAAGCGGAGAGCTATTCAGAACACTACGCGAAGCTCAGCGAGAAGCGACTGTGAACTACCTCTGAGACGGACCTCTGTAGGACAAAATGTTTTGTCCTACAGGGGTAGCAAACTGTGGAACAGCCTACCACTGTCAGTCAAGAGAGTAGCAGTGTTCACACCTTTAAGGGACTGTTAAAGTCATGGCTCAGAACCAACCAGAACTGTGACCACTTTTAAACCCTTTCCCCCCCTCTGTTTTTGTTTCTTTGTGTATGTCCTTGAAAGTCTATTTGTTTCCTTTATGTATACATTATACATTATCCATATGTATATATGTGTTACTCATATTGTATCCCTGTCAGTTGTCCTATGTATGTACTACCTTTTTTAAGGTAGAGGGACTACAGAGGGACTACAATCCGGCACATTTACATGCAAATGTTCATTAATGTTGCACTGTCCCTATGAAGAAAAAAAAACTTTTGTTAACCACAGACCTTATTTGATGCATTTAAGTGAAACCCCCATGTTAAATCCCATAGACTTTTCCTCTCATTAACCCGGAAGTATAATTCCAGACTCATTCCTGCGGCTCTCTATGACATACATGTACATATTAATATTACAGAAGCTTGAGTTGACTTGAGCTGGTAATTCCGTTTTTTTCCGTTGGTATGAAAGTTTTAAATCCTACTGGACACTCAAGTCTAGAGCAAGCCTAGTTACAGCTGTTCAAGATGTTCAAGGCTTTCGACTCGTTCTCTCTCTCCCTCCCTCCCCCCTTCCTCTCTGAGTAGCAGTTGGAGGGGGATCTGGAGACCCTGGCCCTGGTCACCTACTCCTCTCTGTGCGTCTCCATGCTGGCTCTCCTCACCTCACCTCAGTGTGGTGATGCTCTCCTGCCTGTGAGGCCTGAAGTCCAACACGCACAGCATCCACTCCAACATGGATGTCCATGTTTGTGTCTGAGCTGCTGTTTCTGCTGGGAGTCAACCAGACCAAGCAGCAGGTGGGTCTCTGTCACCCTGCTTGTTTTGCAGTGTCTTCTGTCTCTTCCCCTCTATAGAGTGCTAAAGTCACACCCTCTTCCAGGTTCGGCATGAACAGGCAGAGGTTTTCAAAGTGGGAGGCGGGCCTTCCCAGGCAGTTTCAAGGGATTCAAGGGCTTCAATGAATGGAAGTGAAAAATAGTATTAATTATTATATTAGTTATTAAAAGGAGATCGCATAGAATAGCCAGAATGTGTGTGATTTGATTAAAGAGATAGTTCAGAGATACATTAATAGCTTTTTCATGGGTCTTTGTCTCCGCCTAGTGGTGTGGAGGCAGACCCAGGTACAAACTTGAGAGGAGTTTCACAATGCATAAATCACAGTCTAAGAAACAGGGAAATGGTGGCAGAGCCTATTCAGCTCTCCAAATAAAACTCAACACACAATAGCTCTACACAGCAATCACTGCACAGCATATCTATAGAGCACAGACAGCAGAACAGACAAAGATCTGAACATAATTCAAAATTGGACGCTATCAGTCAGCTCGGCTCTCTAAGTATCTCACAGAGAATATTCATTTATACAGTTTTGTATCAAAAGGACAAAAATAAATAAAAGGCAAAAGCAACTGGGATATGAGTGTGCAGCACAGAGGTCTCACAAGTAAGGTCTGACATCAAAGTATTGTGCCATGGTGCCTAAAAAGTCAGTCCACCATAATTCTCTCTTTAGGAGGAGATTGTCCATGTTTCCCCCGCGCCTAGGGGCCGTAACATGTTCAATGCCCACGTATCTGAGTTGGGAGACATTGTGGTGTGCCTGCGTGAAATGAATGGCTACTGAGCTTTTTACATCACAGTTTCTGATTGTACTGCGGTGCTCTGCTATCCGTGTCTTAAGTGCTCTTGACGTCTTGCCCACGTAGGATTTCCCACAGGGACAAGTGAGCATATAAATAACATTGGTGGTTGTGCAAGATATCTTTCCTCTGATTTGAATCTTTTTTCCTGTTGTTGGATGGTTAAAAACGTTGATGACAGGCTCCGAGTAGCCCCTTGTTTTGAACATCCTTTTAAGGGTGTGGCTTTGTTTGTGAAAAGAGGCCTCCGTGCTGCACACTCTCCTGATTCTATGGAATTGACTGATAGGCAGGCTGTTTTTTAAGGGGGTGGGATGGAATGAGTCCGCCCTAAAGGCCTAAACATGGTCGTCCGTCAGAGCCTTGCCCCGCCCTCCCCGTATGACGGCGGGTGGAGCGCCGTCATACGGGGAGGGGGCGCCGTCGGCTGACGGGGGCTGCTCGAAAATGTGACTCAGCGCCGACGATACGTGCGTGACGTCAGCTGCAGGAGAGTTGTGACTGGCCGTTGCCTTGGCTCATCGTCGTAAAGTGGCCTTTCAAAGCATGACGTTAGATTATAACAAACTAGTTGTGTGGCTTAGCCTTCCCAAATGTTGAGGGTCGTTTTTTAGAATTTAATACATAGAATTGGGAACGTTACATTCAATTTCATTCAGACTGCCTGGCACACAATCTCCGCCATTTTCACACGGAGCTTCCACAGGAGGGTGGGAGGAGGGAGGGCGTAGTGGAGTCCGAGCATGTAGGGCTCGCTGGCGCCGCCGGACGGCGAGACGGCTCCAATTCGAGGCGGACGGACGACCATGTTTAGGCCTTTAGTAATGAGTTTCTATGGCAGCTTTTTCTGTACAGATCTGTTTGAAAAGAAGCTCCTTCCTTAATTATCTTAATGTCCAGAAAGTTCACTTGATGTTGATCGTACTCTATGGTGAACTTGAGGTTTTCATTCTGGGCATTTAGAATTGAAAAAAACTAACAGAGTAGATTCATCTCCCGTCCAAAGTAAACCGATGTCATCAATATATCTTTTCCACATTTTTATATATGGCAAAAACACATTTTTTTGTGGATTTAACACAGTCCTGTTCAAATAAACCCAATCTGGTTCACTTTGAGAACCAATTTAAGTGCACAGTGCACAGTTCCATTGTATTGGCGAGAAGGCAGAAACTGCGGCCGATATCTCCAAAACTCAGGCAACTAACACAAAACAATATAGATGGATAAATAGCACTACAGGTTAGAGCAGGGGTGGGCAATTCTTTCCCCCTGAGGGCCATACTGACTTACATCAAGTAAGCGAAGGGCCACACATTGGAGAGTATACCTGCCGGGAGTCTCCCTATTTTTAACCCTCTATTCCATTGTGATTGGTAATTTCTTGTTAATCTCCTGATATAATAGTGATACAAATCCAATGCCTGTAGCAGATGAGATTTATTCACATAATTCTGCCTTTTATTGAGTTTTTGGGGGTCATTTTGCTTTTTCTTTGAGGACCTTGGGGGCCAGATTGAGATGGTCCAGCGGCCAGGTCCGGCCCTGGGGCTGCATTTTGCCCATGTGTGGGTTAGACGGAATATATGTATTTTGGATTTTAGGGTGAGCTGTTCCTTTAAAAGCTAAAGTGTGCGGGATAAAAGTGCAAAATTACAAAAGAATAAAGTGCATGAGACATACGAGGGCTAAAATAGTTATGGTTGGTTATGGGTGGTGTTGATTTATTTTGAGCCATTCATTGAGGTTTATTTTGGTTGGATATGTGGGGCATTCCCTTATTGCAACTGGCATACTGTTCCAGATTTTCCCACCAGTGATAGATAGGACATTGTTACCGAAGGCATAGACTCTCAACGCCAGACCCATGAGAGTTCTAACACTGATACACTACGTTACTGCATGCTGCAGAGCTCTCTCTGGGTCTCTGGGACACTTTCCCTCAGCCAGCTGGGGTCGGAAGTGAACCGTTCACTTGGCCAGTGGTAGATTCAGTCTCCCCCAATCAGTAATGACTTTGCGATCAGACGACAGGGGAGGCCCAGCCCATTTTTCCGAACCGCTCTCTCATTGGTGCTACGACCTGTCACTCATTCAGTTTCAACCCCCCTCCCTAGACCTGCCCTCAAACCCCAGAAGTGGCTGTGAAGAGGCATTTATGTAGTATGCGGAGCGCAGCGATTCATGCGAACAAGACGTGAGCTGATCACGTTTGTCTGCTAACTTTCTGCTTCCTGAAACCCAATCCCCAATCCTGACGTTCTCCTCCTGTGTTGCACACAAAGATCATATATACGGAAGATGAACACTCCAACTTACTTCATTGACAGCTAGATCCACGTTCTTCTTCTCAACGGCTTCCTTGTTTTGCTCAGGAGTACAAAAAAACTTTTAATTGGTGATTTTTTACATTTGTTGTCTGCGCAGCCCACCACACAACAGCTTTTAGCTATGTTTAATTCAAGGAAAATTACGCTGGTGTGTGGGAGTGAAGGAGCGCTATCCCTCATGATGGGCGTGGCCTATTTCATGCAGTGTCTCTATTGACCTAGTCTCGCTGGCCAGCCTCCCCTCCCTACCGTGGAGGAGTCTGGCGCCGCAGGTCTCCATAGTGGGATTGCGATGGGCGAAGCTTAGCGGCAGTGCCCTTGGAAAATAGTTTCAAACAATCCAACTTGCTGTTTTCAGCGTGTAGCAACGAGCTAGCGTGTAGGTTTCTGCCGTTACCTTGCTAGCTAGTTAGCGTTGTTGTTTTCACTGCGGCGGCAGGGCACTGTTTACAGCGACACACAGGGAGGAGGGAGCGGAAGCCGCTCTGATTGACATGGTCGGAGCCAATGACAGAGCTTGTAATAAGCCGGGAGTGTACATCCGGCAGCGACTGCAACAGTCGCTCCAATGGGAGAGCAGAGTAGAGCAGGGGAGGGTTTATCCCAGTTATGGAGACCTGCGGCGCCAGACTCCTCTCATGGTAGGGAGGGGAGGCGGCCCAGCGAGACTACTATTGACCAAAACCAAAATTACATGACTGATGATGTCATAGGCATGGTGACATCATCAGTGATGTCACTTGAGCAATTGTGGTTTTTGGTTACACACGAGCAAATGTGACATCAAAATCATGTCACACACCCACGTGCATGTAAGGGGGATCACAGAATACCATTTTGTGAGCAGCACGTGCACCAATAGGGCAGGCGAGATGCAGGCGATATTCCGAAAATATGCGGAAAATATTCAGTCTTTAGAAAATCCAAAACAGCTGTTTTGGTGGGGGAATAAAGGACTGGGAGAAGCCTATATCGTGTGCGGTAACCTCTTTCTTTATGAAGTGAAGTCTATGATACCGGCATCGATTGGAAAAGTCTTGGAGGATGTGCATTCTTTTAACGTTTTGGAACTAAATATTCAGTCTTCACATGTTGGTGAATGAAGACTCACACAGCTGATGATCTGTTCAGGCTAAACAATATCATCTAAAAATCATAGGATCCAGTGCATGGAATTTGGCTTGGCCCACTCAACATTAATTAACAGCAACGTATCCAGCAGTTAGCCGCAGAGATTTGATAGCCTCTCACTCCTCAAAGATATCCACAACATAACGTGATGATCAGACCTGCATGTAGTGACACGTGTTGCATTTCATCACCTCAGGACTACACACACGCGCAGCTCTTGACATTATCATATACATTGTGACATCATCAGTGGTGACATCTAGCTGCAGTTTGACATGTCCCTGCTTAGGAAGCCATTGCACCCTAATGATGTCACTCAGTATCGTGACACTACTGATCATGTCATCAATATGTGACATCACTGATGACATCACTGCTCCCTAATAATGTAGTCACCTGTCACCTATGGGTCAGGTGACTACTGATGGTGTGGGCATCTGTAGGTCAGCAGTTGATCTGGGCAAGTGGCATACAAATGCTTGACTGTGATGTCATCAGCCTCCTAGGGACATTAGGGAGCAGTGATGTCATCAGTGGTGTGACATTGATGACATCATCAGTGTTGTCACGATACTGGGTGACTTCATAAGAAGCAATGGCTTCCCAAGCAGTGGCTGGATGTCACCAGTGATGTCACAATGTATATGAGTCAGATACCTGCTAATGAAGTCATAGAGACTGATGATATAATCTGTTAGGGTTGCTGTGAGACTGGTGGATTTAGGTGCGGATACTTAATGTCCAAGAGACACACTTGGTAACTGAAGTCTCGATAACTAGGAACGCTGTAGCACTTGAAAGCTGAGTCTGCAAGGTTCGAAGGTGGGAACTGTTGCAGAAGGTTGTCGTGAGATTAGTCTATGAACAACTCCAGAGGACCTGCAGAGCACCCACCCCCTTATAGGTCCCGACATCACACTGCGTAGTGACATCATCAGTAAGGCCATCAGAGGCATGATTAAGACACTTATGAATCATGACATCATCACCGTCTGTGACATCATCAGTGATCTATGACATCATGTGTAGGAATGATGCATGTAGGAATGATGACATCATCCTAACAATAATCAATATGTGACACCTGACCTAAAGGTGACAGGTGACTACATCATTAGTACATCATTAGGGAGCAGTGATGTCACATATTGATGACATCAGTCTCTATGACTTCATTAGCATAAATTATCATCATGCTAATGTGATGTCATCAGTGATGTCACATAGATGACATCAGTCTCTAATGACTTCATTAGCATAAGGTATAAGACATCATCATATAGACGGTTTTCACCAGAGCGCAACCCCACAGCAGTTACTTTTGTTTTTGCTGCTCAGCTGTATAGATGGTTTTCACAGAATGGTCAGTCCTGCACTTGAATGTTTTTTTTTCTTTTATGTCCATAGCAAACACTGCAACAGGAAGTGAGCGGGGGTTAAATTTAGAATGTTTTTGTTGTCAAGTTAAAACCGTCTATACTTGTACATTGTGATATCATCAATATCACTCTTTTCCGCGTTGTCTCGCTATGAAAAACATCACATTAATTTAACAGTTCTTGATTATACAGAGGTAGGCCTACGCAAAATGGCCACTCTTCAATTCGGCATATATGATCCACGGAGATGTTACTGTAGTAAGTGAATAAAATGTCAATTCTGGATGTGAGTCGCCTGAAATCCCGCTGTCTTCCTCTGTTAAAACAGCATGTTTTTGAATGGAGTTTGGTTACAGATTCGCTAAAGCTGTTCGTTTGCAACACTTGAGGACATGAGTTTGCTCGTTTAATTCATTGATATAAGCGATTGCGTGAACGATTAATTAATAGGCTACGCTACATGAACGTTAGCAGGGAATATCACACAATAGCCTAATGCAGTAAGTAGTAGGCTATCATCTCCTTGTTGTATTTTCAAACTGGCAGATGGGGGGCACGATTCAACTTTTACCTATTTACTCACCTAATTTGGCTCTCTTCCAAATAATCCAGCCACGTAACTACGTCCATTCATGAAATGATTAAATAGCACTGGGACATTAATGGTTTGTAAAGTGCCATTTAACCACCCGCCCACTCATCAGGGCTTAAAATTCACTTTGCAAACTGGGGGGGAATTCCCCCCTTATGTTCTTCAGATAGGGTTTTCTTTGTCAGCCGATACGATAACCGGTAAATATCTGCTTCTCCTGTGCGATAACAGATACGATAACCAATAATCATTTCAAATTTTGTCTTTACTTAACCTGTAGTTTATGCACACATGGGGTATTATAATATATGAGTGTTTTAGTAAAGTATCACTCAATACAAAAAATAAAGGCTTTAATACAACCGAAAGCCTATGGCTGCTTAGTCTCCAGATAAAACACAATGACAAAAGACATAGTAATTAGACTTATTCAGGGATGCAAAGTCATGGATAGTTGAAAAGGTGAGATACCAGGGCAGACACAAAATCATTCACTTTAGTGCCCTATTTTGGGATGAAAAAGGTGACTCACTGACTTCCGGCCAGTGGCCCTAACCTCCCTGGTCATGAAACAGTTTCAGAGGCTAGTGAAGGATGAGCTAGTAACAAAAACGGACTCTCTGCTTGATCCATTTCAGTTTGCCTACCGTGCTAATAGAGGCGTGCAGGATGCTACAGCCACCTTACTGAACCTGATATTCAAAAGGTTTCCTGCTCTATTAGAAGCTGAACAACACACACAGTGCATCTGCTCGTGGCTGTAGCCTTTAAATAGCTTGTAATGATAATTCATGCATTTTTACTTTTTACAGCGGTGAGCCAATGAAAACCAACCTCAGGCTTGAAGATGGACCAATAGACCCTTCTCACGGGGGCCATTTTGGGTCGAAAAGGCAGGGTAAACACAGGTGCAAGCAAAACACTAATGAGGCTTTCCAAATTCCAATCATGGAAGTTGGAAACCCTCATTAGTGTTTTGCTTGCACCTGTGTTTACCCTGCCTTTTCGACACAAAATGGCCCCCGTGAGAAGGGTCTATTGGGGAGCAGCCCGAAGTCATCTATCATGTTTTCCACACGTTGCTGTTGGGAGGCTTGACTTTGCTTTTTGAGCGGTATGTTTATCAGTGTAGTGAACACACATTACAATGTAGATATATCTATATCTATATATAGATATAGATAGAGATGTAGATATAGATATAGATACAGATATATATATATATATATATATATATATATATATATATATATATATATATATATATATGTTTATCAGTGCAGTGAACACACATTACAATGTATATGTTTAAAGGGATACACTCCCTTTTTGGCAAATAAGATCAATCGAATTTCCATTCTGTGATGAACTGATTACATTTTGGTGGTCAAGGTCACTGTGACCTCACAAACGCCATTTTCAAGCTCGCTAACGTCATTTCTCAGTAACACCTTGACGAAATGTCTTCACATTTGGTTCAAATGTCAAAGTCTGGACAGACATGCATGTCGACTGCTCACTTGTTGGCGGAGGGATATATCCGCGGTGCGGTCGTTCTAGTTTTCACCAGAACTTACTTCCTCGCACGCGCGCACACACACACGTACTGTACGTACTCATGCGCACGCGCGCACACACACATGCGCGCACACACACGTACTGTACTCATGCGCACGCGCCCGCATGCGTGCGCGCGTGCGCACACACACACACACACACACACACACACACACACACACACACAGACACAGCTCCTGTGTCTGCCAGGGTGTTGGGCTGGGTAGAGCCCTACACGGGCCTTAAATCTAGGCCCTAGCCCGGCCCGGGCCTACATGTTCGGCCCGAGCCCGATGTGAGCCCTACGGCTTGTCAGAATTTCAGGCCCAAGCCCAACCCCGGGCCCTACCTCCCCTCTCCCCATGTGTTTGATCCATTTCAAATAACCTAAGCCCATCAAATCAACACTATTGTTAAAAATCCCAAGCTGGTTTCCTGGACTCAATTTACCATAATGCATCACTCCTTCACCTCTGTTCCTTTTGCACCTCTCAGCTGCCCACAATCACCGTTAATGACTTCACCCTGCTGCACACTAGGGATGGACCCTACAGCAAAAGCCACTAATATTAACCTGTGTAACCATGTCATGATTTGTTGAGTTCTACTTACCTGCTGCGATGCATCCAAAGTGATATGTATGTATTGAGAGAAGGAAGGAGGAAGCGCTGCGTGGGTCCTTAGTAAAATCACTGAAACAGGTGGTCTTTGGTGTGGGTGCAGAGAAGCATGAGTACAAGTTTAAGAGATAAGATAACTTTATTGTTATCAATCAAATCTGTACCATGAGCACATTCACAATAACAATAAAAAGCCACAGCAATTGTAATGTATGGCCAAAGTGCAAATGCTGAATATTGTATTATAAAAGTGTGAATGCTGTAAACAGAAAAATTAAAGCATTGTTAAAGTGCAGGTATAGCCAAAAGTGCTACTGTAAAAAAAAAGGAGTTCATGTGTTTCAGCTGAAGGAAAAGGTTATTGCAGTTGGGGATTTAAAGTGAATTTAGAGTGTGAATGGCTGTGGGTATGAAACTGTTGTTGAATGTGGATGTGTGTGATGTGACAGATCTGAAGCGTCTGCCTGATGGTAGCAGTTCAAACAGATGGTGAGCGTGGTGTGTGGAGTCCTTGGTAATGTTTATGGCTCTGCGGCGGTAGCGTGAACTGGTGATGTGGTCCAGGGAGGGCAGGGGGAGGCCCAGGATCTTTTGTGTTGCCTTAATGACACGCTGCAAGGCCTTCCTGTTTGATGCACAGCATCCTGCATAACACACACACACACACACACACACAGTCTGATGCAGAGTATCCTGCATACCACACACATGCCATAGGACAGGATGCTCTCGATGGCGGCTCGATAGAAAGCTAACAACAGCACAGTGTTCAGGTTGTTCTTCCTGAGTATTCTCAGAAAGTATAGGCGCTGCTGTGCCTTTTTGACCGTTTTGCTGGTTTTGGCTGTCCAGGTGAGGTCCTCAGAAACCAGAGTGCCCAGGAAGTTAAAGGTGGTCACCCACCTTTTAGAATTAGGCAGTTACTCTACAATGAAGGCAAACACATTATTATTGCTCCATGTCATAAATCCCACTGTGACATAATCAGTGATGTCATAAATCCTACTGTGACATCATCTGTGATGTCATAAATCCCACTGTGACATCATCAGTGATGTCATAAATCTGACCGCATCAGTGATGCTGGTCTCATTGGCCACACCGCAGCCGAGTTGTGAGCAAGGCCGTGCAGCAGCCGAGTTGTGGGTAAGGCCGCACAGCAGCCGAGTTGTGGGCAAGGCCACGCAGCGGCCGAGCTGCGAATGCGAGCTGCAGGACGGGCGAGCCTAGGAATCGAGCGCGTGAGATCCCTAGTGAATTGAAACTCGCATTTAATTATTTGTAACGTTTACAGACAACTGTGTTCTGCTTTCGGCTTTCTCTTCCTTCTGTTGCGATTTCACGTGTGGTGGTTGAAACCAAATGTGCTGTTCGTGTCACTAGCACTGCCCATTGTCAAGGGATATGATTGGCTGTTTATGAGCTGGGGCGGGTGCACACTCTTGGTTTGTCTGAACTGTCTGTTAAATGATTAGCTGTTTCCATGTCACTCGTAGCACGCTCCATTAACAAGGGAAATGTTTTCATGCAGCCGTGCTATCCAACTTGCTATCGAACCATTTCTTTATTGTATTGATGATGACGTCTCTATCATTCAAGATTCAAGATTCAAGATTATTTTAATTTGTCCCGAGGGAAATTTGTCTTGGACATACAGGCTGCCACATAGGTACACAGTGCCATAACAAAAACAAAAACAAAAAAACAATAGTGCATAGCACACCAGTGCCGACATGTGCAAATACACAACCAAAGTGCAAACATCAATAATTTACAGTACAATCAACAATACATTACCTATGACCTGAGTTTAGGAGACTGACTGATATGGGGATGAAAGAGTATTTGTATCTGTTGAGGTGTCTTTTTTTGTTCTTGATTGGGACTCTGTAACGCCTGCCAGATGGAAGCAGTTCGTATTCTGAATACAAGACATGAGAGGGGTCAGCAATGATCTTCCTAGCTTGTCTGATTACAGTTTCCTCAAAGAGTATTTGAAGGGAGGGGTGCTCCCTCACCCCCATCACTTTCATTGCAGTATGAGCCAGTCTATTTATTTGTGATTTCAGCTTAACTGGTAAGTTGCCAAACCAAGCAGACATACCGTAACGAAAAATGCTCTCTATAACAGCATGATAAAATAATAACAAAATCCTCTGTCCGACCCCAAACACCCTGAGTCGTCGCAGGAAGTACAGTCGCTGCTGGATCCTAGAGCACACAGAATTTACATGGACATTCCAAGACAGATTACAGTCAATGTGTACACCCAAGTATTTGTATGAATGGACCTGGGCAATTTGGGCATTGTGGACTAACACACACACGATAGCGAGATATCACAATATATATTGCTATCGTTTTATCGGCCAGCCCTAGCCCCGATCGTCATTGCCTAAACTCATGCACTGTGCTCACTGCATTTTCTCGCTATCGTCTAGGTGGAGGTTTTCTGCATTTTATTATTATTATTATTATTATTATTATTATTATTATTATTATTATTATTATTATTATTATTATTATTATTGAAAACAGTCTTTTTCCTGTGTTCCAGAATAATGAGCTTGAGTTGCCGGTAATGGTTGGTTTAGCAAGAAGTGACAGATATGTGAAATCTGACACCGTTTCCAGGCGACAGCTCCTGTGATGATTGTTTGACTCTTGGGAGGTGTGTGTGTGTGTGTGTGTGTGTGTGTGTGTGTGTGTGTGTGTGTGTGTGTGTGTGTGTGTGTGTGTGTGTGTGTGTGTGTGTGTGTGTGTGTGTGTGTGTGTGTGTGTGTGTGTGTGTGTGTGTGTGTGTGTGTGTGAACAGCAACAACTGCTCTCATCCTCTGTAACTGCTCTCTTATGTCTCAGCTGACACCCCACCCCCAGCCTACATGCCCCCTGATGAGCAGCATGGAGGCCAGGCCAGGCCACCTCATCCTACTTTCACTTCTAGTCCAGTAAAAATGTCACTTGACCTCACACTAATTGCAACAAAACCAAACTCAACTGATTTTGTATCCTCAATATGTCCTCAATGAAGGAAAAAAAGTGTTAAGGAAATGTATGAAGGGAAATTTTTGAAAATGACCTATAAACGTTTTTTTATTTATTTTTTAACATTTTATTTTATTTTATTTTTTATTTTTTTTATTTTCTCCTTGAAGCAAAAAACACATACAGGATATAAGTGATGAGATTTATGGCACATTAAAAAAAAAAAAAAAAGGCTTCCATAGGCTTCCATAGGCTAACATCATATTTAGGTAATTTTCAAAACTTTCCCTTCATACATTTCCTTAACACTTTTTTTCCTTCATTGAGGACATATTGAGGATACAAAATCAGTTGAGTTTGGTTTTGTTGCAATTAGTGTGAGGTTGACCCACATATTTGCGTAAAATGCCTGGACTATTCCTGGATTTTACACATGGTTGTTATGCAGGGTTGTATCTGGAGTGTGTGTGTGTGTGTGCGTGCGCTTGTGTGTGTGTGTGTGTGTGTGTGTGTGTGTGTGTGTGCAGTGCACACGCAATTTCTTTCTTGACACATACTGCAAGTAATCTATCTGTTTTCCTCTCTCTCCACACACACACACACACTCCAGATACAACCCCCCTTATCTGTTGGTTGCTGTCTCCACCACTGCCACACACACACACACACACACACACACACACACACACTCCCCCCACCCCCCCCCCCCCCCCACACACACACACACATAAGCCACTTCTTAACATGCAGTGGAATCCGTATTATAACCTGCTCCTAGCCGGTTGGCCTGCATGTTAAACAACAATTAGCCGGCCTACGCGCACTCCCGCGAGTCTGTATCTTATTCACCTCGCTCGCCGGTGTAAGATCCGGATTAGCGCTAAAGGAGCTGCAGTTAAACAGTGGCAGGTCATTATCCGCAGATCCGTCTGAGTGGTCAGAATGGACTCCGTTAAA
>NW_028151675.1:17500-27500 GCF_964638095.1 Poromitra crassiceps | reverse complement strand
TCAACCATCTCTTGCATCGAGCCCCACCTGGTAGGGGTTTCTGTGATCAGCTGATGAGGGGGCAAGGGTGGTGTTTGTTCTGCTTGAGCCTTGGCCAGTTCCCGTCTTCTCTTCCATGTAATGGAGAAGGCAGCCACGGTCTTCTTTCAGACGCCGACTGCTCGGTCCACTTGTGTTAGTTTCACACTCTTCCCTGTGTAAATAAACGAGAAGTAAATGTAACGTCTAATCTATACATTTATATATTTTTTACAGGATTTATTACAGGACAGGTAAAAAGTATTATATATATATATATATATATATATATAATACATACTGTATATGATGGAGAAAATTGCATTTTTTATAGAGGTGCACACTCTATAGGGGATGGGAAAAATCATGATAAAAAGGCAGGTGGAATATTCTTATTTCTAGCTTTTTTAGCTCAGAATGAAACTCAATTGGAGGAGTATTTCGCCATTCATGGCTCTTGTTAGCATGGCTGTTACTCTAACTAAAATGTTTCCATAGACTACATTATGGTATTACTGTACTGAAATAAATATAAATATTAAACTATATATATATTTATTTATTTTACATCGGTTTAGAGTTAGACCACTCACCAATGGCTAGATGAAGACGGTGACCAAAGCACTGTAGGCGTGTCCAGTCATTCAGCTGAAGGGCAAGGATGTTGTTGGAGGCGTTATCTGTGGTGACACAGACCATGTGATCCTCATGCAGTCCCCACGACTCGAGAGCTTCCCTGAGACCTCTGGCCAGCATTTCTCCCGTGTGGTCATCTGGGAAATAGCTAGTCTGTAAGCACCGACTGCGGAGGTTCCACTCCTGGTCGATGAAGTGGATCGTCAGGCTCATATATGGATGTGTCGTTGGGCTCGAGCACATATCTGTTGTTGTAGCATAGTACATCACCTGGTGTATTTCATCCTCCACTTTGGCCCGGCACTCGTCACATAGGCCAGGCAAGACGACTCGGCCCAAGTGTTTTCGGCTTGGCATTGTGTATCTTGGATCGAGTGTTTGCACCAACTCACCAAACCCCCGTTTCTCTACCGTGTAAATTGAAGCCATATCTTTGCAGATGTGCTTTGCAATGGCAGTAGTGATCTGCTTGGATCTTCGGGAGTCTTTGCTGTATGGTGTGCCACGGGCAAACGCCTCTTGTAACGTCTGGACCTTATTTTCTTTCTTTTGAGCACTAACGCTAACAACGCAACTCCACTGTGCTCTTGCGGCTTTCAGACGTTGGCTCTCTCCGTACTCTTTATCGTGATTCTTGCGCAGGTGGTAAAATAGGTTAGTGGTGTTTGAGTCTGTTGTTGTGACCGGGCTGCGGCATACTCTACAAAGTACGGTTTTCTGCTCCATGTCGGTCTTTTTAAATCCAAACCACAGCCATGCGATCGAAGTAGCACCCCTTTTAGGTACAAGCTCCTCCTCTTGCGTTGGCTCAACTTGGCTGTAAATGAACTGAAATCTTTGAAGACGTTGGGATCCCTGTCGGAGAGAAATAGCCTGGCTGGTTCGATGTTTATCCGTTCACCTGCGTCGCGTTGAAGCACTTTTTACAGACTGGCTTCGTTTGATGTGTCCAGGGGGCTTGCCTTCGCTGTCAGCAACGTAAGCAAAATACTTCCACATTTCGCTTCGTGCATTTGCTTTCTCTACATACAAGCGTTGCGCGGCTGTGTTTACGCTGGCTTGACGCTGCCTGGATACTACTCTGCACTGCAGCCCACATGACTGCAGCGCATGCCTGCTCGCATCGCATTTCCTTGTCGAACTCCGACGTTAAACGTTTGCTCGTCACAAAATAACACTCGTTTTGGGAATGTAGCCTAATGATGTTATCTATCACATCCGCTAACCTGTTGCTCGTTGAACAAGTCGGCATTTATCAGCTCATCTGCTATTGTTAGGCCGGTGCTTGCACTGGCCTATGGGAGCATGTGTGTCCCAATCGCTGCATACACGACTCCTGGCACCCTTTCATCAAGATGGGCTTTTACTTTGAAATTTGTTTTATTTGACGAATGTCCGGTTTCGGACTTCCTGTCTGCCCTGATCTGATCTTGTTCAGCTTGACAGAGTCGCTCACGGCCGCAGAAGGTCCGCGCCCATGTTAACGTTACACGCGACGCAACAAATAAACAAACACACATTTCCCAGTGTCTGTGGACATCAACAGTAGCGGGAGACGTCTCCCCTTCCAGTATTAGCTGTGCCAGCTAATACCTGGCACAGCGTTAGCTAGCATAGTGTAGCACGTGTGCAATGCAAATGGAATCATTATGGAACTATGGCTAAGTTTGTCTCTTAGCCGTGTCCCATAATGATTCCATTACAAATATTGCATTGCACACATGACATGTTATTTTACTAAAAATAATACATTTTACCATCATTTCAAGTAGAATGATACCACCCAAGCAAGAATATTTCAAGTGTTTCAAGTGCTTTACTGAAATATTTGGACCATATAGACCCCTTATACAGCTGTCAACATTGGAGCTGCGCGCGCATCATGTAGGCCAGGGGTGCCCAAATTCTTTCCCATGAAGGGCCAAAACTCAATCTGGGTGGAGGGCCGAGGGCCAAAAATAAATGTTGTGGAATTACATTAAAATGTATTGTGTTTTATAGAAAATTAACATTCTAAATCTAAAATAACATTTCAATATAGAGCGAAGCTCTTAGGGGGGCCCCCCATCCCCCCCAAAAAATGTTTTTAATTAAGGCCGGCGGCGATTTTTTTTTTGCCTTTTTTGCATGTTTGAATCTGTTTTAGCCATATTTAGTGGAATATCTCATTTTAAACACACCAATGTTATTGTCTATCGATTTAATTGCTCTCACACTCAGGCCTGGCCTGGCCTGGCATTTTTTTCCCCAAATCCGTGGCAGGCCAAAACAAACAGGGCCCGCGGGCCCCAAATTGGGCACCACTGGTGTAGGCAAAAAGCCGTGAGGCCAGCATTGACAGACACAGAGAACTGTGTAAAAGCCCCGCTGTCAGGACTGCTCTGTGCCCATCTGCGACACAAAGTTAGATTTTAGTTTTAAAATGCAGTTCTCGGCTTACTACCACAGCTATATCGCCTAGTGATAAACAATGTTATGCATCGAAATTAACGTTGGTTAATGGGATATGTCTTACAGACCCATACGCACTGGCGCTGTCAATTGGCCAAGCCTAGTGGCCAGCAATACATATCGTGCATTCCTTTATAACTGGGGATAGCGTAGATAATTATTCTGTAACTTGCAAAGATATATTGTTATGTTGATAACGCACACAACTCAATAATGACTTAACCGAGCGATGTGGCTGAGCAGCCTACAGTTTCAGGCAGCTTATCTGATTATGAAGAGCACTACAAAGTCAGGCATTTTTAATGATGTCCTCGTTCCAATCAGTTCAACTCAATAATGACATTATTTAACGTTACTTGGTTGTTAACTAACCGAGCGATGTGGCTGTTACTAGCAGCCTACAGCTGCAGCTTACCTGATATGAAATGAGCGAGCACTGCAAAGTCGGGCAATTTTAACGATTTCCTCTTTCGGCTTGCAACCAAAGACACCTACGGTTAGCATTAAAAGCAGTATGAGTTGACGGGATTCGGTAAAACTTGCTTTGTTGATAGTGTAACAGATTGTTCAGTGTTGTGTTGTGTTCTATTGCATGTGTGCGAGGCTGTGTATGTTCCCTCGAGTTGCGTAGAACAGGATATGTGGGGAGAAGCTTGTTATAACGTTACAGCCTGGCTCTATCGTTTATTATTGTATTAACCAAGTGTGAATAGGCGGACCCGAATACTCTGCTACAATAGCTTTCCGATTCTGGCATCGCACTGCACAACACGAAGACATATCTAGCTCGAATAGTTTTCGGGCCACTGGAAAACTACTTGACAGGGCTGCGCGGAGTCTGTCTTTCTGCCTCCGTCTTGCGCATCTGACGCTGCTTGTTGTCATTGTGACGTAGGCGTATAAGGGGTCTATAATGATAATACAAACATATAGGTGCCAAAAAGCCATAAGTTCACATCAAAGAACAAAGAAAAACAACAATTATAATTCAAGTTTAAACAGTAAGTGTGCAGCTGCAGCATTTATTAAAAAAACAAACAAAAAACTATCCTGCATCCCTAAACACAAACAGGGAAAAAAGGTGGAAAATCAGATGATGGCTTATACTGTATGTGTTCTGTTGATTGTTCAAATGTGTATGGGTAATTGGGTATACATGGGTGACGATCCCATGCACCGGCCGTATGCCAGGTTTCCACCTGGCCTTGTTTCATGTTAATTTTGGATGATTTAACACTGGCTGTAAGGTAATTTAACTGTTGCACGCTGCGCTGTGCAGCAGGCATGGGGAGGAGGAGGTAGGGCAGAGGAGACGAGAAGATCATTTTACTAGTTTGCTTTGATGTGCGCGAATGATTAGATGATGCACGCTGGAAGTGACCGTTAAGCAACGTGTGTACACCTCACCCATGAGAGAAGGACCGGCAAATGACTTGACACGTTTCACACTTGAGTCGCTCTGCCAGCATACCGGTCCTGTCACTACCGAGGAGCTGGTGAAAGATCAGCGATCGCAGAGGCGCGCTTGTGCCGGAAAACAATTTTCACACATGAAAGAAGGCATAGACCACTTTCTGGTCATTTCCCGGTATAAAGTGCATGTGTGAAAACGGCTAAAGTGTTGGAGGCTAGTGGTTCTCAAAATGGCCTCCTTGTGTAGGAATGTGTAGGAAGGAGCCCTGCCGGCAGATGTGCACAAACAAACTATTAGCAGATAGCTGGTATTCAAGATCCAATCAATGTATTGCCATGTCAATAGTTGATAGTAGTTAATAGTTGTGGTCAGTAAGGGGGTGGGGCTAGGGGGATGTGGGTGGTGGGAGGAGTGTGTAGTCAGTAAGGGGGTGGGGCTAGGGGGATGTGGGTGGTGGGAGGGGTGTGTGATCAGTAAGGGGGTGGGGCTAGGGGGATGTGGGTGGTGGGAGGGGTGTGTGGTCAGTAAGGGGGTGGGGCTAGGGGGATGTGGGTGGTGGGAGGAGTGTGTGATCAGTAAGGGGGTGGGGCTAGGGGGATGTGGGTGGTGGGAGGGGTGTGTGGTCAGTAAGGGGGTGGGGCTAGGGGGATGTGGGTGGTGGGAGGGGTGTGTGATCAGTAAGGGGGTGGGGCTAGGGGGATGTGGGTGGTGGGAGGGGTGTGTGGTCAGTAAGGGGGTGGGGCTAGGGGGATGTGGGTGGTGGCAGAGCTGTATAATAGAAGAGTTCCGACATCTCCATTCACTCCAATGGACCAGTTTTTTTCCAGGAAGTAGAAAGTGGAACTTGAGTAAAACAAGAAGCACTGTCGAGTTGCAGCAAAATAGACAGTTTGTGTTGTACTCTGAAAGGGTTTTTCATCCCTTGAATCAAATTGTACATTATCAGCTTTATTTTAGCATGCAAAAGTAGCGCGAGACCCATTCCTGGCTGTTCATTGGCTAATGAGTCTCACATTTTGGTCCTCCTCTGACGCCACTCTCTTACTAGAGGACAATAGGTGGTGGGAGGGGTGTGTGATCAGTACGGGGGTGGGGCTAGGGGGGGGTGGGTGGTGGGAGGGGTGTGTGGTCAGTAAGGGGGTGGGGCTAGGGGGGTGTGGGTGGTGGGAGGGGTGTGTGGTCAGTAAGGGGGTGGGGCTAGGGGGGTGTGGGTGGTGGGAGGGGTGTGTGGTCAGTAAGGGGGTGGGGCTAGGGGGATGTGGGTGGTGGGAGGGGTGTGTGATCAGTAAGGGGGTGGGGCTAAGTGGATGTGGGTGGTGGGAGAGGTGTGTGATCAGTAAGGGGTGGGGCTAGGGGGATGTGGGTGGTGGGAGGGGTGTGTGGTCAGTAAGGGGGTGGGGCTAGGGGGTGTGGGTGGTGGGAGGGGTGTGTGGTCAGTAAGGGGGTGGGGCTAGGGGGTGTGGGTGGTGGGAGGGGTGTGTGATCAGTAAGGGGGTGGGGCTAGGGGGTGTGGGTGGTGGGAGGGGTGTGTAGTCAGTAAAGGGGTGGGGCTAGGGATGTGGGTGGTGGGAGGGGTGTGTGATCAGTAAGGGGGTGGGGCTAGGGGGATGTGGGTGGTGGTAGGGGTGTGTGATCAGTAAGGGGGTGGGGCTAGGGGGATGTGCATGTTGCTGTTTGGCTGCAGTTTGACAGAACACAACAGAAAAGAATAGAAAGTCATCTTTACCATCACACGATATGACCAAGATCTGTGGCAACTGCTTTCAGCACCGTAGGATTGAATGAAGGAACAGCTCTGCTACATGGACACATAACAAGCAGCACACAGCAAACAGCACAGAATGACACATTAGTACCAGGATCACCTAGAAATGAGAGAAACAATGCAGTGAGTGACAGCAATAACAATATATTGTCAACTTTCTTTATACAAATTTCAGCATGACAGCATGACAACAATGCCAAAAAAATATATACTTTTGCATATAGTACACATACAGCTGCAGACACAGAAACAACAAATGAACAATTCCAGCAAATATATACAATGCAGTAGGGTCCCAGCATTACGTGCTTGGACCAGGGTTTCCACTATGAACAACAGGTGCCAGGACAATGTGTCCTTTAAGATTTAAAATAAAGGACAAGTGGGATCAATTCAGGACACATATTAGATCTGTGTTGATTGAGCTTAAAAACAATTGTTATAGGCTTAGGGGCTATATCAAGAATGACATAATTACCGTAAATTCCGGACTATAAGGCGCACCGGTCTATAAGCCGCACCTTCAAAGGTGACTATTTTTTTCTTATATAAGCCGCACCGGTCTATAAGCCGCGGGTGTTTTGATGTTTAATTACCATATGTAAGGCTTCGTGCACAGAGGGGATTGTCGGGAAAGAGATGGCTGTTTGGGGAAGCTCCCATTTATTAACATTTCAACAAAACAAAAGTCAGGTCACTAATCCCCAGACAAAATCACACATTGTGGTATTTTTTGTTTTTTTTACAGTGCACACAGTGTCCGCGGTGTGGTGAAAAGAGGGCAAGAGAGGAAATTAAAACAGAAGTGGATTTATAGTTAGAAAGAGTGCTAAAGAAGAGAGAATTCCGTTTTTTATTTTTTTATTTTAGTTACTCACAGTACTATTGACCAGTCCAACTCAAAAGATATTCGGCAGTTTCACTTTGAGCTCTTGTTCCGCCGCTGTCCATCAATGGTTATGACGAGTCTCGCTGGGTACAGTACGCCAAAACGATATCCATTGACTTTAACCTTTTCGATGATGCTGTTGTATGTTGCGCGTTTCTGTTGCACCAACGCGGAGAGGTCCTGCCGGACGAAAAAGCGCGTACCCTCCCAGGTGAGGGGCTTCTTCCCCGCAGCCTGGAGGATGAGTTGACGGTCGGGCCAGCCGAGTAGGCAGATGAAGATGGCCCTCGGTGGCAGGCCGGGGTCTGGACGTGGCCGAGGCGCCCGGTGTGCCCTGTCCACCTCTGGTGGTTTCTCGCCTTCCTTCAGGTCCAGGATGTAACACAGGATTTTGCCACGAAAGCGTCCATGTCACCAATCTCAGCTCCCTCTTTTACATTGATCAGGCGAATGTTATTTCTTTTACTCCTGCTGATTAAGTCATCAACCTGCGTGTGCAGGGGTTCGATTTGTTTTTGCATTTTATCCACTTTCGGACTCACTGTGTTGTTTTTGTCCTCCAGTGCGCTGATGCGCTTTTCCGCATTAGAAACTCTGTTCGCTTATTTTCTTTAGTGAGTGAGTGGATGGACTTCTGCACGTTTTCAAACTTGTTTTCAAGCTGCTCAAACCTCTGAGCGATGTCGGACTTAATCGATAGTGTTTCACGGAGTAAAAGTTTAGCCCAAGCCGTGTATCTCCAGCCTCCAGCAGGTGAGTCATTTCCTCATTCATGGCGGTGATTTGCTTCGTCTTTTTCTTTCTGCTTACCTGTGTTGTGTTATGTTATGTTATGTTATGTTGTTAAAAGAGGGCAAGAGAGGAAATTAAAACAGAAGTGGATTTATAGTTAAAAAGAGTGCTAAAAAAGAGAGATTTTTTTTTTTTTTTGGAAAAAATCCATAGATAAGCCGCACCGTTATATAAGCCGCAGGGGGCAAAAAAGGCCAAAAAACGGGAAAAAAGCCGCGGCTTATAGTCCGGAATTTACGGTAGGTATGTAGTAGGCCTGGGCGATATGGCAATTTTTTTTATCACGATATGTTTTCTTATATCGATCGATGTCGATATATATCACGATATAAATTTATTAATAATACTAATTGCACATAAAAACCACGTGAAGAATTTTAGGGGCACAATTAAAATTCAATGCAGAGCGATATAGAATGTATTCGATACGACTCTATTAATCTCTGACCGGTTACAATTAAGTTGAATTCAATTCAAAGTATTCTCATGAGAGAGGCTCAATGCAGCTCATTGGCTATTGTTGTCATTAAATGATAACCCTTTATTTAGTCATCTGTTTGTCCATATTATTCAGTTATGGCTTTTTAATGTAACTTGATCCATTTGCATTTTCAGCTTATTATAATTGTTCTATGCTTGTTACTTGTTTTCCCTTATACCACTGGTCTTTGGTGTGCTTATTCTGTTGTGTGTATTACATTATGTTGTTTTAGTGCAATGAACGTCTTGGTCCAAGGCTAGGTGTTGATTATGCAGCTATAGTTAGCTGCTGTTGGTTTGATAAAGGAAGCAAAGACTGTTTAAACCATAGATGTGTAATGTTATTCGGATAGCTGCTATAGATGGTCTATCTAACAGATAGCATAACGTTAGCAAGATTGTCAAGTATGAAGATAGTAACGTTAGCGCGTAAGCTAACGTTAGCGTTAGCTAACGCGATGTAGATGCTAATTTGATACCATTCATGACAGCCAGCTACCGCTACCCATGACCAGAACTACTGTCTGCTGCAGCTTTATCTCCCGTGTACAAATCCACGGCCTGACATATTTTAATTCCCTCTGTATATGTTACTGTTGTTTTGCCGGGCCAGGCTCTAACTGAGAGAAGAGAAGAGCCAGCCGACTGCGAGGCTCTGAGCAGAGAAATGGATTATTCCGCAAACGCGTGCATCACATGGTTTATTTTCCATTGATGCCATTGGTTCCACTCAGTGTTGCCTTCAAATACCCCCCAAAAATGACACGTTATTCACAATAAGCATTGCTGTGCTAAGCTGCGGTCATGTTTCTGAGGGGTTTTGAACGCAACACTGAAAATATTTTATCGAAATTACAGCTCATAAATTTATCATAGTTATCGTGGCCGTTTTTTTCGTGAAAATTTTCGACATCGTTTTATCGCCCAGCCCTAGTATGTAGATTTATTTTTGAAAGTATAAACAGCCAATAAGACTCAATTAGCCTATTTGTCCTGACTGCCAACAATAGTCAGGCCACGCGATGCCGCATTGCGTGTGTTCTTTACGGCAAAACAAACACTCTTTGAAATAACCATGGCTCATAATATTTTAATCTTCTCTTTGAAAATAAACAAAAAAATCACAAACTATTGCTCACAAATAGCCTATTTTAATTAGTGCAGTGAAATCACACATTTTCATTTCCTATAGGCTAGGCTTTTTCTCTGATAAAATCAAATAAAGAATAAAACTCTGGAAAAAAAACTGCTTATTGCTGATTTGTCCTGACTCCTGACAATAGACTCAGGCCACGTGACGCTGCCAGGCATGCGTTCATTATGGCAAAACAAACACTTTGAAATAACCATAATGGCTCTGGATAAACACTCTTTGAAATAAACATGGCTCATAATATTTTCACATATATCTGTTTGCTATCCACCTTATTTTTGGTGGCCATTTTGCCTTACGTTAACTATGGGTTCTATTTCCGGTGTAACCAATTTAGATAACCCCCCAGCCCCCGACAAAAAAAACGTCTATGAGGATTTTACCATTTTACAGCAGAGCCAT
>NW_028151675.1:0-12500 GCF_964638095.1 Poromitra crassiceps | reverse complement strand
CGGGTGAGAACGTAACATATATGTGACCAGTTTATCAGAATATCGCCTATTGGAAATCTTTAACGAGCAGCGAGGACCAGGAGCGCTGAGTGTGCTGACACCGGTCGGACTGTCAAACCCTACTGTAGTTAGGCTACTGGCAGTGAGAAAACACTGTCGACGTGCTTTTGTAACTAACGTTAAACGCCGACCGGGTACAGCCATCGGCTCCTCGCAGCAGTAACGTTATGAACATGTAACTGAAGTTGGCCGCAGTGTAGCTTAATTCTGAATGTTGCCAAACTTCATTCATACTGACGTTTTATTTGGTTGCCAACTCGCGCACGGCTATGGCGTAATCGCGTGTGTCGCCTGTGCAGGCACGTCAGAGTTTCTGAAATGTGCCGTTCCAAAGCGATTACATGGAGCGCTCAGCCCCGCTCAGCGGGAAGCGTCTCAAACAAGTTTCACTCTGGAGGGTGGTTTTAAAATGTGTCGTTTCCTAAGCGCGAATTCGCCGTCGCCGTCTTAACGGGAGGCACTAACGATAAAATAATTCCCCGTTTCCATAGGAAACCGTCCTCGTGTAAAGTGCCCCTCAATTAATATTGTTGGACAAGTTGTGAATAAAATGAAGCAAGCAGGTCAATTCGCTTTGCAGTTAGATTCATTTTGCCTGGTAACAGCTGCCCCCAGAACTGTCAAAGCTTATGAAAGACAAACTAGCTCAGGTGTCTTTTTAAAGGTGCCAAGTGACTGAATAAAAATAGTTGAAACTGTTACTGTGTGTTTGAATATATCTATCTTCATATAGGCTATATCATATTTTGTTCATTCTCAATAAGTGTATAGCTATTTGTATTAAACGGGAGTCATTCAAAATGATTTTAATTTAATATAGTTTTAATTTAATAATCAGTTGTGTTGGATAGTAAAAGTTGAATGAGATTAATGGAACAAATTTGGGAGAATCAACACGCTGTCAGGGGGAACACTTGGCATGGCAAAACAGCTCAAGGGGTACACAGCACAAAAAAGGTTGGGAACCACTGTGTTAGAGGAAGGAGTGTTCCCGTCATTAATCAGGACACACATAACTTGTATGACAAAAGTGTGTGTGTGTGTGTGTTTTGTTGTCCCTACCACAGTCTAAGGAGCGCTGGCTTAATCCTCTGAAGAGGCTGGTGGATCAGATCAATGATAAATTCAGTGATTTCTTCCGCTCCATGCAGTGTGTGGGAGAGGTTGATCTGCATTATGAGAACGAGGTATGGATACACAAGGCTACACGCACACAAAACTGGACCCTACATCTAGGGGTCGGCCGATATGGTTTTTTCTATGGCCAAGGCCGATATATAATGCCGATATCTTGTTGTAGTTTTTTTTGCATCTGATGAAATAAATTACATCAATTTAATAGTAACAAATGAGACAGAAAATTGCTGAGCATAAATGCTGAACATTTATTTAACACTAATGTTATTGTCTGCATTATCTCTGTTTGTTTAAAGTCCCCGGAAACCAAACATAAATATGTGTTTTTGAGTTGGTCACACCCTAGTTTTTGGGGCCGGTGTGCATGCACAGCAGGGCCCCTACATTCGACTCTGTCGCCAGATTTGAGCACGGATTCAGGTTCTAAATGTCTTTCCACACTCCCAGCATGCATTTCGGCATAAGCAGAGGCAGAACGCAGCAGAGAAGACGCCATAAGCTCCGGAAAGTTTTTTACAATTTAAAGTTTTAAATTAATTTCTGATGACTTTTGATGCCTACAAGCAGGGTAGTAGGTTTCAATAAGTGCCACTTTACGAACATTTATGGCGAAAAATGGCAAAAAGTTCCAGAGCACAATTGGCTGCATCTACATCAGCTGAGCTTTTTATTTGTGTAGTACTGCACGGACACGGAGGACGCTGCAGCTCCACACTACTTTTCTCGCGTCACCAGGCTCTTCGGCTCGTGCACGAGCGGGGGCGAGCCCGGCCTTTGACAGAGAGAGAGAGAGAGAGAGAGAGAGAGAGCTCTGTGTCACTTCCTGAAAGTCTTCGCTCTTAAATGTTTATATACTTGGCCAATATGTATCTATCATACAAACAAAGCAAGCTGCCAAACGGTAATGTCTTCATTTAATTAATGTAGAACGCAAAACATCGTTAAACCCGCATTCCTGTGATAAAGTTAACGTTTGAGTCTGCAAATAATTCTGTTTTGGATTGCGGTGCGTGGGACCCTTACATCATGTCACAGCTTGCTTTTCAGTTTGAGTGTGGAAGAGGCTGTCTGACAGAAAGAAAAAGAAAAAATAATAATTGGGGAAAAAATTAAACAGAATTTAGAAATAAATCTAAAGGATCTCATAGTTATACCTTGCTGTGTTTTGTCTGTGTATAAATAGTTGGTGGTACAGGACATTGCCATGCAGTGCAGAAATGGGAATTTTACCATGCACCGGCCCTATGCCAGGTTTCGACCTGGCCTTGTTTTTTATTAACCACCCAGTCAAATTTGAACTGAATTGAATGTTGCCAAGTATATAAAATTAGGAGCTGCAATCTCTTATGTTCTCAATGAGATTCAACGATGCTCTTCTCTGCTAAGACTGTGTGAGCGGGACCTGTGTGTGTGTGTGTGTGTGTGTGTGTGTGTGTGTGTGTGTGTGTGTGAAAAGCGGAGCGGGCTCGCTCAGATAAAGACTCTGACTCGGTTTTCCTCCGAGACCCATAAATGTCATGAAATCGTTGAAAATAGCCCACCAACAGATCCAAAAAAGAAGTATGACCCGTTAAATGACTGGAGTCTGTCCACTGCAGGAGGAGTATGACAAGTACGGCATCCGTATCCGGGTGAAGTTCCACAGCAGCACCCAGCTGCGCACCACCAGAGCGGAGCAGGAGCTCAACCGATGCCCCTTCAGAGTGGTGGATGAGATCAACCAGGTAGCACACACACACACACACACACACAAGCTTTTCAATTTGAATTATACTAACTCAGCAATCAGACAAATCAAGCATTGTTTGGTCATGAATACGATTAAAAAAAAACACGATTTCAGACGGCAGCCCGTCTTTATTGTCACACGAACACACTACAACACATGCATGAACACACTACAACACATGCATGAACACACTACAACACATGCATGAACACACTACAACACATGCATGAACACACTACAACACATGCATGAACACACTACAACACATGCATGAACACACTACAACACATGCATGAACACACTACAACACATGCATGCGGCCACTACACACACTCATGCTGACGGTGGCTGGTGAAATATGTCCTCTGCATTTGACCCATCCAGGCTTGTCCTTTCCTCCAGGGGGCAGGCCAGGAGCAGTGGTCGCTATTTCTTTCCAGCGCCCGGGGACCATCATTGGACCATCATTGGACCAACTTCAGATGTTGTCGTCACTGGTCGGATGACGATCTTCTGCATGTTTTTAGTGGGGGGTTATGTACGGAGGAAGCCCCTGGGGGGTACGGGGAGAACATGCAAACTCCACACAGAAAGGCCCTTTCGACGAGATAGCTATGGGGGGGTCACAACTCCAGCGCCCACAGCGTCCCAGGTGAGAATCGAACCCAGGACCTTCGAGCTGTGAGGCGACAGCGCTTACCACTGCACCACCGTACCCCACACACAGTGTGTATGCATAAGAAAATGTAATAATAGTTGGAGAAAGTCTTATCGTGGTTTTAATAATCATTTAAATTTAATACAGATTGCAAGAGTGAGACAAATCTCAGACAAATGAGTTGCTACATAACCTGACTTGAGTAACCCCTCCCTGCATTCAAGGAACATAACACATTGCAGAACAAACTGGATTAAATGTTTGGCATCTTGCACACATCAAGATTATCACACTTAAACTTGAACCCACACACACACACACACACACACACACACACACACACACACACACACACGCCTACTTATCAATATTTTAGTGTGTCCAAATTAATACAGATTTTTATTGTATTTATTTTTTCACCCTCACAACCCACTCATACCTGTATGTCTACATGCAATAAAGCAGGAGTTAATAGCCTCCTGCTTGCTCATGTAAACTCGACTCAAACCATCAATCTCCTTTTCTACACAGGGAATGGATCCTATAAATGAGAGAAGAGTCTTTGATATTGTGGTGCGCACAGCGTGCAAAGAGACAACATCCCAGTACTTCTTCATCACACCCAAAGTGAGTGTTTGTACCTCTTTAATGAGTTATGCCCAATTTATGCTTTGTCTGTCGGCACTTTTGAAACCGTCGCCGACCGAAATGAGGAGTTGGAGTCGACACTTTCAAGTGTCGGCGAGAGGTATCTGCTACCTAGTGACATTTCTAGAGTCGCTGACTAGGTCACAAAGTGCAAGTCTGATTGGATATATAGACGCGCGTGCTTGACTTCCTTGTTTTGTTTTTTGCTGAAATGAAATTAATGTGTCCGCGCTATTTTTATCAGCGTGTCCTTGATGTATGACTTTGTGAAAATCACAAAGAACACCATGACCAACTTGCCAGAGAGAGAGGAGGTGAGTTGTGTAGTGTGTGTCGTTATATGCGGCTGCAGCCAAGTAGCCTACGTTACGTCTCGCCAGGCTCCGACGTGGTTTCACTGTCTGCACTAGTTCTCTGAAGCGTTCGAGTGTCACGTGACCGGTGAGCCGAGGAGAGAGGCATAAATGCAGCAACACTTTGAGTGCCAGCCACTTTTGGAGAACGGACGCTCCCAGTGCCAGAGTTTCAGAGCGTTTTCAGTGATTTCTCGAGGCCCACAGAATATTGTGTGATATTACTATGTAAGCAGCGAACACGCACAAATAACGAGGAGACTCTCTTCTATCATCAGCAAAAAAAAGTTTATTGATACCATTTTTCCGTTCTTTAGTTATGAGCCGGAGAAGATAGGTTGTTTTGAGCAAAAAGAGGCGTTTCAAATTAGAAGCTGAGATAATTAGCCTTTTGTGAAATGAAGCATTTCAAGCACATTCACTGACTCTGAAGCTAATATTTTCTGATGTAGTCACACCTCAAAAATAATTTCCTTCAATAAAACAGTGAAAACAAAGGAATTTTGTTTGGCAAAATAATATTTTTTAGCTGCAACCAGCAGCGCTGGCCCAGCTCTAACGCCCAGCTCTAACGCAGCTGGCAGGCACAGCTAACGTTATGCTTCATGCATATCGATGCATACGGATGCGATTTCCGTTTCCCCATGACTTCTCTGTTTTTTACTCAACTTTCTTTAATCTGGAGAGCACTGTCGCCACCTAATGGGTCTGTAAAATAGCTTTTACACATTCAACATCCACCATACTTTCACAGGAGATGGATCTGGCTTTGATCCACGTCCCACCGTCAAAAAACGCAATTGACGACTTTAGTCGTCATTGGCACTGAACGTTAGTATTTGAATTGACGACTATACTCGTCCTTGGCACTCAATGAGTTAAAGGTAAAGTAATTTTCTCTGAGGCTGCTCTATCAGCTGACTACAAAAATGGACTGAACACTGCATGTGGATGGAAGATTCAAAGGTACTGTTGATGAGTATTTAGGCAATGCTTTTCCCTAGAGGTACCAAGTGGGGCTTTGGTGGCACATGTGTCAATGTTGGCTGCATTCCTCACTCTCAGACGCTAAGAAGTACGGCTGGCAGATCGCAGGGCCCATCTCCCATGACTGGTAGGCCTAACTGAAGAGTAGCATGGCAGTGGTTCATCTATTGACAGACGGTAATATTCATGAGTGGCTAAACAGCACCATCTAGTGATATAAGTGCAATAGGACATATAGAGACTGCCTGCAGTTCTAAAATAATTCTTTCTTGACAACTTTGATGCGAGTGCTCTGGTGTTTACTCAAGGTGCACAGAGAGAGTGCATTCATCTTTTGCTCCAAACTCTCCGCTCACTTCATGTAGAGGATCTTGTGGTGAATTTCTAAGAATACAAACATCAAAAGGGAGAATGAGACCACATGCACGCCACGCACGCACACACACACACACACACACGCACACGTACGTCACACACGCACGCACGCACACACACACACACACACGTCACGCACGCCACGCACACACACCAGCCAGTTGGGGCATCATGCCTCAAAAAAAGAACATGAAAAGCTAAGTATAGTATAGTCAAATAGTTTTAATTTGACATGGCTCAAAACCAAAGAAAAGAACACCATGGCTTTATGGGATGAAACTTCTGCTTGTGTTTTGTGTTATATTTTTTGTTTCTTCATTTGTTTTTTTTCCCCCCAGAGAAATACTTTGTGTTTGTACCATATCAAAAATGATATCTATTTTACTACTTCAGCTTTTCAATGTCCTTTTGTTGAGGCTTGATGCCCTAACTGGCTGGTGTGTAGACTTTTGTTTGGGAGCTCCTTTTCTCTTTTTTTAATGATGCCTTTTTAAGCCAATGCACCCAAGTAATTAATCGTGTGCCTAAAGTGAAATTTATACCTGGGCATCAAAGCTATTGGCGCTAAGGAGCGGCACTGCTGACATGAACAGGTCAAGTATACTGTATAATGTAGATGGTGAGATAACGGGATAGAGTGAAATCTATGACCACATATATGCATGACTACATTATCTCCTTGGGCTAACTTAGTCATTGAAATCACACTGTCATTTTGCTGGGCACTCCCCTGGGATGCCCTCGTGAAGGTGATGTTCGAGTTTGTATGTCTAGCTGCCGACGACGAGCTCCCAAATTGAGGCCGACGTTGAAACATATTTCTCGCTTTAGTTAACACAACAAGCGCAGTATTCTAGTAGCAAGTGTTTTTACTCACACTTCTAAGAAGATCCACTCTCTCTAGCCTGAATGTGATCAGGATTGCATGTTGTCTGACAGCAGTCTGGTACAGTACTGTGGTGTCTCTTGTATGTTTCCAGGGCCACCATGGCAGAGGCGGTTCAGAAGCACGTCAGGTCCTTAAACTGGGGTCACAGGGTTCAGCTCCAGAGCAAGTGAGTGACGCACACTCCATGTATTTGATTCCAGTGCTGTATGTTGTATTGACATTGAAGAGATTAGATATCAGGTTGATGTTAGTCGTTAATGAAATGACAGATACTGGCCATTAGTCCCGGTGGTTGCTCCACCCCCTCTGCTGATCCAGGGTTGTCCCTGGCTCAAAATGAGGCTGAGGTGGTCCTAGAGCCCTAGCCTGGTAAACCATCCGGTCACATGAACTCACATTCTGTTTTATTCTGCTGGACCGTTTGGCCTCCAGCCCTGGGTGGGCGCTTTCAGATTTTTTTTACAAAGGGCACTAGCTAATCAGGCACATGTCGAGTAGTTGACATCGGAACCGGCCAATCAGGAACGGCGCTGGCAAACAAAACAGTAATAGCTGCTTCCGTGGCCGTCCGCCTCGAGCAGTAACATCAACGTTCGTCGAGTTTAAACAGCCATAAAATGCAGTTATCACAGAATTAGACTCAATAACAACAATCAAACAAGTACAGGAGTATGTACCAGTGGAGTTTCTCGGCGGAAAAGATGTCTTTGCCGTTCTCCCGAGTGTATCATGGGTAACTGCAACCGGGGCATTATTGACGGATGATGAAGTTGTGTGAGCTAGCTTTTCAAAAACTGTGCGTTTCTCCGTTTGCACCTATTTGATGCACTTTAGTGTTTAGACAAATTGCTCATGTTTCCACCGTTACTAGCAAACGATTTATTGCACTTATGACGACATGAATTGTCAGCATCAACTCGAGTGAAGTACAACCAGACTTTTGATCGCTCCGTTCTTTCTTAACGTGTTGCGGTCATTCCTCGGCTCAGCTGCCTTCCCTTCAGTGTGTGTAGTGTAGAGCTGCAACGATTAATCGATTAGTCAATCAACAACTATTTTGATAATCGATTAATCGTTAGTATGAGTACAATTTTAAGAGAAAAGGTCAAAATTATCTGATTCCAGCTTCTTAACACGTTGACTGCCAATGACGAGATATCTCGTCTTACAGAATCCAACCGTTGAGTGCCAAAGACGAGATATCTCGTCTTAAAAAAAAAAAAAAAAAAATTTGACGGTCGGGCGTGGATCAACGCTCCCCCCGTCTCCTATAAAAATATTGGAAGTATTGAATGTGTATAATCTATTTTACCGACCAACTAAGTGGCGACAGTGCTCTCCCGACAGAGAGAAAGCCAACCAAAAACAGCCGCGGGAGCAAGCCATTCTCAAGGAAATGGCTTGGCGATTTTACAGTCATCAGTCACCAGACTCGCCCGAGAGCGGCCGCGCCAGCAGCAGCACACCGAGAGCGGAGAGCGGTGCTGGCGTGGGGGATTGCAAATTTGCATAATAGATTATGGGTGAAACACACTTTGAAACACCCGCAGAAAGGCCAGAATCGCACGCATTCCGAAAACCCAGAAACGAACGAGCCTCATTCTCATACTGTAGGCGAAAACGCTTTCACGCTGCTGCACACCGGCGCACAACGGTGGGGGGTTCCAAAAATAGACTGGGTGGGCAGCATAAAGCCTAGAATCGCACAAAGCTTCATCAAAGCTCTCAACCGAAAATCCAAGAAACGATTGAGTCCCATCCACAGTCCACACTCGCCACACTCGCCGACGAGGGGCCGCCAGAGAGGGAGGCTGCTCACTGCTCAGACAGGCAGGAGAAACTGGCTTGTGACAAACGCCACCAGACACGCCCACGGAGGGAGGAGTTTAAAGGAGAGGGTGTTCAGAACTATATTGTTCAGATGTCTGATCTCTCACTGATGCCAAAAATAAATGGTTAAAGTGACTGTTCTGCCTGTTTGATTGAATTTCACAAAACTGCGATTATCTCAGCTTCCTGTCTCACACGCTGAAACCATGCTGTACTCAACGGCTAATATCTACATAACTACTAACTCTACAAACTAACTCTTTTAGACAGAGAAAGCACACATTCTATTAGTACTTTTGTGAACTTCGTGTTCACAAAGTCCAAGCAGAAAATTATCCTCGGCTCTTGTAAAATGAGCCAGAATCCTCAAAAAACGGCTTGGCAGAAGCTACCTACAGTAAAAAAAAAATGGCTGGCAGTGAATGTGTTAAATGTGAATATTTTCTGGTTTCTTTACTCCTGTATGACAGTAAACTGATATTATCTTTGAGTTGTGGACAAAACAAGACATTTGAGGGTGTCATATTAGGCTTTGGGAAACACTGATCGTCATTTGCTACCATTTCCTGACATTTTATAGACCAAACAACAACTAATCGATTAATCGAGAAAATAATCGACAGATTAATCGATTATGAAAATAATCGTTAGTTGCAGCCCTAGTGTATTGTGTGCATGTGTGTGTGCTGCCCGCCCCACCCAGCCCCTCCCCTCTCTCCTCTCATACCACTTTCAGACAGACACGGTTCTGGTTCTGGCTCCGGCTCCGTTCTGGAGTCTCAGAACCTTGGTGCTTTCTGGCGAACCAGCCCGTGTTCACACCAGTTTAAGCGGAACCAAAGTGGGAGGACATTATTCGGTAGTCCTCCTTCAATTTATTTTTATTTTTTTAAGTTTATTAATTATTTGGTCTGGCGTTCGAGTGAACCCAGCCTTGGCCCTCTCTTCTGCAAGTTCGGCATATGACTTGCTCTTTCTTGTACTGCTTTCTAGCTTTTCTTGAGATTCGGTAGATGCCCAAATCGCCACTAAACATTTGGTTTCCTCAGGAGACCACTGCAAATTATTTTTCTCCATGTTGTCACTGCCTTCTTCTCCTTCCTGCTCGTTTTCACAGCCTAGAATGAGACACGCCCACTGATGAGGTCACGGTTACCAAGGAAAACCAATTTTTTTTTGGTTCCGCTGAGAACCAACTTTTCAGGTTCCGAACCAATTAGTTTTTTGGTCTGAACGCGCCGGCCAGTTCAGATTAGGGTTCTGGAACCGGAACCGGTACGGAGCCCTGCCGGTGTGAAAGCCCTAACAGTCAGACTCGGCTCCTCGATGGCAGCTGCTGCCTGTCTCTCGTCTGAGACAGAGAAAGCAACACGGAAAAGAGGATCTCTTTTCTCGTTTGGAAATGGCAAAAAACACATCACATCATGTCTTACAGAGTTGACCATCATTCTCCATCATTTTCACTGAATACTTGTAATGTATTTGGCATGAAAATGAGGGTGGGGGGATATTGAATATAGGAACAACATTTCAGCTGCAATACAAAAATATTGGTATTGTTTTTCAAAAACCTTTCCAATTTTTTTTGTCTAATTTATTTATTTATTTATTTTTCCACTCATTCTCCTGGTTATGAGACATTGCTGAAGGCTGCACATGCAGCTGCATGACTGATAGGCCAGGACCACAGGTAAACAGGTGCTAACCTCTGTCTGGATATGCCCATGCTCAACTAACAATACACTGCTATGCAGTGGGAGCCTTCGCATGGTCTCGGCCTATTAGAAAATGGTTCTGGCACAATTTCATTTCATTTTGAATAATAAGCAATTAGCCATGACAGGTCAGAACAGCTGAGAGGCATCGTTAGGAATGATTGTGAAGCAGTGGTAACGCGTCATAAAAAAAGAACACAGATGTTCAGGTCACTATTTATTTTTAATCAGCAATTAAATAATATTACCGTAGTTAAGTGATATTCTTCTGGGAAGCAATATAGTTATGTTGGTATGGATATTTAAATTGACAGTTTTGTGGGCATAGATGTATGGAAGGAGATTAATGAACTCGTCTGCTTTTTCTCAAGTCTATAGATGTGTCTCTGAGAACTCAGTATCAAATTTTAGAGCTGAATTTGAAATTATGGTAGATTTATTTTATTTTTTAGGTCAATGGTTCAGTATGAGCATGATACATTCACAATTAGACTATTGAAATGCAGTCTGCTGGCACTAATGGCTTTCCATATGGCTGTGTGTTCATCAGGTATTGATCAGGTATCAAATGGATTTCACTCTAAACTGAGGACTGGAGTTACCTATTCAATAAAGTGAAGTTTGAAAGAGTCAATGTATAACAACAAACTTGATGTCTGATGCACTGTACCAATGGTTCTCAAAGTGGATAAAGGAGTTTCAGGCATTCCTCCATGCAGCAAAATCAGCAAAGATGAATTTCTCTCTTGTTGACTCAAAAATATTCCTAATTAGAATATGTACACTACAGTAGTGAATGACTACACTATTATAGTCATCCGTTTCATTCTCACCACTCTCTATAGCTCACTATATGTCGCTGCATCCAGAGGAGCACCCAGTGACTGTATTTACTGTATCTTGTGTTCTCCAGGGAGGTGAAGTATCTGAACATCAAAGGAAGCCTGGTGGATGAGCACACGGTTTAAGGGCTGACTACTGGTAGTCTCGCTAGCCAGCCTCCCCTCCCTTCACTCCCTTCAGGAGGACTAAGGGCTGACCAAAGCAGGGAAAGAGGTGAGATGATCGTTTACATAAAATGCATTTATTTATTTAACCAATTAGTCCCGCTGAGATTGAAAATCAAAGATTTGCATAAATACAATGACTAAAATACAATCAAAATGGCATAAATCACTTATCAATTTTGTCACTCTGTTTGATCCCATGTGACTTTTAACCAGTGATTTTGATTTCTGCTCTTGCTAGTTCTGTACCAAACAAACTCTGACCTTAAACCAAGACGTCCGTGTATACGGTACTTTAGTTGATTTATTTTGCTGTAGAAGGAATCTCCTGCGCTTCAACCCCTCCACAGAGGGAGGTCGGTGCTCTCAAAACAGGACAAAACAATAGGGTCTTTCACACCGGCCTTGAAAGCCGAAAAATGCACGGAAATTAGGATTCGCGGCTCCGATGTGAAAGGCATGAACGCGCGTTGGTGGGTAATTCTTGTACGCCTTTTGTCCCGGCACCAAAGGTTGTCACATCGCCGTATTGGCGGACAACCCGCCTCCACCTGAAAGCGTCGTAGCGCCCAGCTGGCAAGAGGTGCGAATGGGCGTGACATCCTGATGACGTACTGTTTCATAAAAAATTACTGGGGAAATCACCTCATGCAGCAAGGACAGTGAAAGTAAAAAAAAGTAGCCTATACAATCATGCGCCAGGAGGAATGCTCCGTGCCTGTGTAGTAGGTTATATAGCTGTCTGTGGCGAGTTGGTCTGACAATATTCCCTCTGGAAACCAGCTCCAGAACGGCAATCTGTCTAGCTAATGGCTGGCTCACACTACAGGATTTTCGGGCCGATTTATGCAGCCTCATCGGGGCTGTCCCGATCATATCAAACATGTTTGATATTTAGGACTGAAAATCTGCGCGAATACATCATCCTGCTGCTGCACAAGACTCGTTAATTGACGCAGCTCATTTGATGCGCTGCACTGCAGGCGGAGCACAGAACCATGAGTAGCCTATTTGGGGGGAAATGTCACTAATTTATATCACAATGAATGACCAATGATTAAAAAGTTGTTATATTGTAGTTTTGAGCCCCTGCCAGTCAGAGGCTGTCCTAC